>NC_053022.1:49912690-50050347 GCF_003073215.2 Triticum urartu
GGATGGTGAGAAGCTTGTGAAGGACGGGCCGCCGCCGGGGAAGGAGCATCGCAAGCCCGAGAACTACTACAAGGATGTTCTTGCAGGTGCCCGCCTTGTGGTGGATGAATGTACCAAGGATGTGATATTTGAATGAACTCGCTCGTGTTTATCCTGTGCGCTGAAAACTTGTTCATATGCGCTAAGCAATGCTTATTGAATTTAAAATATTACTTTCTGTGCGGCCGTTTATCAAAAATTGAGAGATGGCCAGTCGTCGGCTTCTGCCCCCGTGCCACTAGTGCTGGGGTGTTCGGGATAAACCTGAGCGCTCTTTTTCCCATAGTTGGGTCCTTCGAGGGAGGCGCTCAGCACAACGAACCAGGCAATCGGACTATAATGCTTGAACACTCTCACTTAGCCATAGAACTCTATAATTTTAAATTTCGGCGAAGCCCCTAGTTCGGAAGACCGAGTTCGGGGCGCTATCCACGCCTTGGCCGGACAAAGCCAGCTCCTCGCTCGAAGCGGCATAAGCCTTTAGGGACTCGAAAAACCTCTCGAACAGCGACCGGTCTCTCGCCACATCATGACAGTCAGTTTTAGCTTTCTCCACTGAGGTGCTTAACCCAGCTGAACCGGGGCACAATCGCAGTGGTTCTCCTAGTGCTACCTTAGCCGATAGAGCGGAACGTAAGGCACCAAAACATAGGAGCCGGGCAAACCCAACTATTGACCCAAATCATGATTCGGAGCCGATGCATATAGTGCTATAAGTTCGGGGTGCCGCACTTGTGAAAGTGTATGGACTTCTCACACCATTATGAGGGGTACTGAAGCCCTTGGTGTGTTTGCCGTACCATGGTGTATGGGTGCAATCATGTCATTTAATAAACATAAATGTGAAAAGAAGACAATGCAAAAAATAGACAAGAAGCTAAGCATTGTTTATAGAGAGTCTAATTATCAAAGCCGAACGATACAAATAGTGCGGTAAGAAAAAGATATTGGACTATTTAGTATGTCCTGACCAGGGGCAGGCCGCGGAATTGTATTTAAAACAGGTATACCGCTCGTAACAGAGACCACCTGGGAGTTCCATAATGCGGCATGGCTTGTCTGCCTCCCTGGATCTTGCATCGTTTGTGCGGCAGTCGAATTGCCGAATAGGTCGTCCGAAGTATGGAGTCCTGAAAGTAAGAAAAAATTAAAAAAAGAATCCGGCAGCCCCTAGTACGTTTTAAGCCGTATTTTGGGCGTGCCGTTATTGTGCCCCTTCCCCTGTGCCCATGGTATTTCAAGGGCGTAGTTATGTACGCGAGGTACTGGTTTCGCTATGTCGCGAAAGCTGGGGTTGGGGCCACATTGCTATGCTTGCTCAGAGTGTGCCAGGTAGTCCTGCTGTGGGTTACTCCAGGCGCGCTTGGTAGTGTCTGGCTTTTTAATGGCCGGACTGGAGAATTGCCTGAGAAGGCTACTTTGTACTTCCGCTGCGAGAGCCGCCGTATGCTCCTCCATACGGAGGGAGCGTTCGGTATTTCCGTTGACCGTAATTACTCCTCGAGGGCCTGGCATCTTGAGCTTGAGATATGCGTAGTGCGGCACCGCATTGAACTTTGCGAATGCGGTTCGTCCGAGCAGGGCGTGATAGCCACTGCGAAACGGGACTATATCGAAGATTAACTCTTTGCTTCGGAAATTGTCCGGGGATCTGAAGACCACGTCAACTGTTACTGAGCCTGTACAGTTGGCTTCTACACCTGGTATAACGCCTTTAAAGGTCGTTCTTGTGGGATTAATCCTTCAGGGATCTATGCCCATTTTCCGCACTGTATCCTGATAAAGCAGGTTCAGGCTACTGCCGCCGTCCATGAGGACTCTTGTGAGATGAAATCCGTCGATGATTGGGTCGAGAACCAATGCGGCGAAGCCGCCATGATGGATGCTAGTGGGATGGTCCCTTCGATCAAAGGTGATCGGGCAGGAGGACCATGGGTTGAACTTTCGGGCGACTGGCTCCATCACGTATACGTCCCGCAGCGCACGCTTCCGCTCCTGCTTGGGAATGTGGGTTGCGTATATCATGTTCACCGTCCGCACTTGTGGGGGAAAGCCCTTCTGTCCATTGTTGTTCGGCGGCTTGGGCTCCTCGTCGTCGCTGTGCAGCCCCTTGTCTCTGTTTTCGGCCCTTAACTTGCCTGCCTGCTTGAACACCCAACAATCCCTGTTAGTGTGATTGGCTGGCCTTTCGGGGGTGCCATGTATTTGGCACAAGCGATCGAGTATTCGGTCCAAACTGGACGGGCCCTGAGTATTCTTTTTGAATGGCTTTTTCCGCTGACCGGATTTATAGCCTTTGAATCCGGCATTGACTGCCGTGTCTTCATTGTTGTCGCTGCTAACGCGGTGTTTTTGCTTATTCCGACGTGTCCTGCCACTTTTGTCCTTGGTATCCGAATTACCAGGGTTCTTTGATAAGTTGTTACTGCGAGCTAGCCAGCTGTCTTCTCCCGCGCAAAAGCGGGTCATGAGTGTCGTGAGGGCTGCCATGGATTTCGGCTTTTCCTGTCCTAGCTGCCGGGCAAGCCACTCGTCGCGGATGTTATGCTTGAAGGCTGCTAGGGCCTCTGCGTCCGGACAGTCAACTATCTGGTTTTTCTTTGTTAGGAACCGTGTCCAGAATTGTCTGGCCGATTCCTCTGGCTGCTGAATTATGTGGCTTAAGTCGTCGGCATCCGGTGGTCGCACGTAAGTGCCCTGGAAGTTGTCGAGGAATGCGGCTTCCAGGTCCTCCCAAGAACCGATTGAGTCTGCTGGCAAGCTGTTAAGCCAATGCCGGGCCGGTCCTTTAAGTTTGAGTGGGAGGTATTTGATGGCGTGTAGATCATCGCCGTGTGCCATGTGTATGTGAAGGAGATAATCCTCGATCCATACCGCCGGATCTGTTGTGCCATCGTATGATTCGATGTTTACGGGTTTGAAACCCTCTGGGATTTTATGATCCATTACTTCATTCGTGAAGCATAGCGGGTGTGCGGCGCCTCTGTATTGGGCTATATCACGACGTAGCTCGGAAGAGCTATGTCTGTTGTGTTCGGCCCGGCCGGATTTTTGTATCCGGAGTGAAGATCATTGTCACATGCCGTAGGGCGCCTGCGCGATCTGTAGATCGATCTTATTTGTCTTGCCTTGTCCTCCAGTATGTCTCGCAGGTCGGGCGCATTTTCCCGTGCCTTAGTTGAGCGGCGTCGGGGCATGGCTTGGGTGGATGGCCGAGAGGCCCCTCTGTCGCGGCCGCGAGGTGGCCGGTCTGCCATGTCATGCGCTGGTGATGTAGGTGCTTCCTCCTCTGATCGGGGTAGCGGCCTGCGCTTCGGGTAACTCTTGGAGGGGCGTTCGAGTTCATACTCTTCGGCCGCAAGGACTTTAGTCCATCTGTCAGCTAGCAAATCTTGGGCAGCTCTAAGCTGTTGCTACTTTTTCTTGAGGCTGCTTGCCGTGGCTAAAAGCCTGCGTTTAAAACGCTCTTGTTCGGCGGGGTCTGATGGAATGACGAATTCGTCGTCATCGAGGCTTGCCTTGTCTTCAGAGGGAGGCGTATAGTTATCATCCTCGACCTCTCGGTGTGCCGCTCTCTCATGAGGGCTGGCTTCTCCATCTTCCCGTGCCGAATCTTGCTGAGGTGGGTGTTCTTCGGCGCTATCCGGGGTAGTATTATCTCCCGTGCCGGAATCACCGTTTTTGCTTTGGCGGGATTTAGAGCGGCGCCGCTGACGCCGGCGCTTTGGCTGTTTCTTGGGGGCGTCATCCCCCACTGTTCCATCGCCATCTCCATCTTTGGAGTATCCACCATATATATGTCATATGACGAGGTGGCCTTCCAGCGCCCTACAAGTGCTGGTTCCTGTTCGTCTCCTACATCGTCGTCCATGCCGTCGATGTCTTCGGAGCGAAGTCAAGCATGTCGGTTAGATCGTCGACAGTGGATACAAAGTGGGTGGTGGGTGGGGTTTGAATTTCCTCATCGTCCGTATCCCACCCTCGCTGACCGTAGTCCGGCCAGGGCTCTCCTGATAAAGAGAGAGACTTAAGAGAATTCAGGATGTCGCAAAAAGGCGAATGCTGAAAGATGTCTGCGGCGGTGAACTCCATTATCGGCGCCCAATCGGATTCGATTGGCAGGGGCGCGGGGGGTTCGGAGTCCGGGGAGGAGTCCGGATCCTCGGAGTCACGGGTCGTGCAGAGTGCGGGGCTAGCATTCGGCTCGATCGCTTTTGGGATCGCAGCCCCCGAGGTGATGTCCAACCGCTCATCCTCGATTGGCGCAATAGGCTCCGAGTTAGGGGTCGGAACCGATGCGTGTGCGGCCTCCAGGACACTGTCCGGGGGCAGAGCTAGATCATGCCCCTCGAGATAGTGCGGCGCGCTTGGCCGTGGCTCGAGTCCGTCGAAGATCAAGTCTCCGCGGATGTCAGCCGTGTAGTTTAACCTTCCAAACCTGACTTGATGGCCAGGGGCGTAGCTTTCGATCTACTCCAGGTGGCCAAGCGAATTGGCCCGCAGAGCGAAGCCGCCGAAGATGAAGATCTGTCCGGGGAGAAAAGTCTCACTCTGGACCGCATCGTTGTTGATGATCAAAGGAGCCATCGGGCCTACAAGCGACGACACAGAGGAACTCTCAATGAAAGCACCAATGTCGGTGTCAAAACCGGCGGATCTCGGGTAGTGGGTCCCGAACTGTGCGTCTAGGCCGGATGGTAACAGGAGGCAGGGTACACGATGTTTTACCCAGGTTCGGGCCCTCTTGATGGAGGTTAAACCCTACGTCCTGCTTGATTAATATTGATGATATGGGTAGTACAAGAGTAGATCTACCACGAGATCAAGGAGGCTAAACCCTAGAAGCTAGCCTATGGTATGATTGTTGTGTATGGAGTTGATTGCCTACAGACTACAACCCTCCGGTTTATATAGACACCAGATAGGGTTAGGGTTACATAGAGTCGGTTACAATGGTAGGAAATCTTGAATATCCGCATCGCCAAGCTTGCCTTCCACGCCAAGGAAAGTCCCATCCGGACATGGGACGAAGTCTTCAATCTTGTATCTTCATAATCCAGGAGTCCGGCTGAAGGTATAGTCCGGCTACCCGAACACCCCCTAATCCAGGACTCCCTCAATAACGATATCCACTACACGCCTCAACACTCATTGGACTGCACACATCAAAATGTATTACTTCCAACAAGTTGCTTTCTAGTTCCATTTTACTGAAAACGAGGCTTTCAGTCATCTTGCCCATGTGGTATGATTTGCATGTCTCAAGTGATTCAAAATCAAGTGAGTCCAAACGGTCCATTTGCATGGAGTTTCTTCATCCATATACACCAATAGACATGGTTCGCATGTCTCAAACTTTTCAAAACGAGTGAGCCCAAAGATCCATCAACATGGAGCTTCTTCATGCGTTTTATACCGATATGACTTACATGGCAGTGCCACAAGTAGGTGGTACTATCATTACTATCTTATATCTTTTGACATGAACATGTGTATCACTACGATCGAGATTCAATAAACCATTCATTTTAGGTGCAAGACCATCGAAGGTATTATTCAAATAAACAGAGTAACCATTATTCTCCTTAAATGAATAACCGTATTGCGATAGACATAATCCAATCATGTCTATGCTCAATGCAAACACCAATATCAATGGTAGAGGGAGCATGCAATGCTTGATCACATCAAGCTTGGGAAAAACTTCCAACACATGTCGCCAACTCAACTTTAGCTAGTCTCGTTTACTCCGCAGCCTTTTATTTCGAGTTTACTAACATTTAGCAACCGAACCGGTATCTAATACCATGGTGCTACTAGGAGTACTAGTAAAGTACACATTAACACAATGTATATCCAATATACTTCTATCGACCTTGCCAGCCTTCTCATCTATCAAGTATCTAGGGTAATTCTGCTCTAGTGGCTGTTCCCCTTATTACAGAAGCACTTAGTCTCGGGTTTGGGTTCAACCTTGGGTTTCTTCACTAGAGCAGCAACTGATTTGCCATTTCATGAAGTATCCCTTCTTGCCCTTACCCTTCTTGAAACTAGTGGTTTCACCAACCATCAACAATTGATGCTCCTTCTTGATTTCTACTTTTGTGGTGTCAAACATCGCGAATATCTCAAGGATCATCATATATGTCCCTGATATATTATAGTTCATCACGAAGCTCTAGCATCTTGGTGGTAATGAGTTCGGAGAAACATCACTATCTCATCTGGAAGATCAACTCCCACTCGATTCAAATGATTGTTGTACTCAGACAATCTTGAGCACAAGCTCAACAATTGAGCTTTTCTCCCTTAGTTTGCAGGCTAAGAAAATCGTCGGAGGTCTTATACCTCTTGACGTGGGCACGAGCCTGAAATTCCAATTTCAGCCCTCGAAACATCTCATATGTTTCGCGATGTTTCAAAACGTCTTCGGTGCCTCAACTCTAAACCGTTTAACTGAACTATCACGTAGTTATCAAAATGTGTATGTCAGATGTTCACAACATCCACAGACGACGTTCGAGGTTCAGCACACTGAGCAGTGCATTAAGGACATAAGCCTTCTATGAAGCAATGAGGACAATCCTCAGTTTACGGACCTAGTCCGCATAATTGCTACTATCATCTTTCAACTAAATTTTCTCTAGGAACATATCTAAACAGTATAACTGAAGCGCGAGCCACGACATAATTTGCGAAGACCTTTTGACTATGTTCAGGATAATTAAGTTCATCTTATGAACTCCCACTCAGATAGACATCCCTCTAGTCATCTAAGTGATTACATGATCCGAGTCAACTAGGCCGTGTCCGATCATCACGTGAGACGGACTAGTCATCATCGGTGAACATCTTCATGTTGATCGTATCTACCATACGACTCATGCTCGACCTTTCGGTCTCTTGTGTTCCGAGGCCATGTCTGTACATGCTAGGCTCGTCAAGTCAACCTAAGTGTTTTGCGTGTGTAAATCTGGCTTACACCCGTTGTATGTGAACGTAAGAATCTATCACACCCGATCATCACGTGGTGCTTCGAAACGACGAACTTTCGCAATGGTGCACAGTTAGGGGGAACACTTTCTTGAAATTTTAATGAGGGATCATCTTATTTACTACCATCGTTCTAAGCAAATAAGATGTATAAACATGATAAACATCACATGCAATCAAATAGTGACATGATATGGCCAATATCATATTGCTCCTTTTGATCTCCATCTTCGGGGCTCCATGATCATCATCGTCACCGGCATGACACCATGATCTCCATCATCATGATTTCCATCATTGTGTCTCCATGAAGTGGTCTCGCCAACTTATTACTTCTACTACTATGGCTACCGGTTAGCAATAAAGTAAAGTAATTACATGGCGTTATTCAATGACACGCAGGTCATACAATAAATAAAGACAACTCCTATGGCTCCTGCCGGTTGTCATACTCATCGACATGCAAGTCGTGATTCCTATTACAAGAACATGATCAATCTCATACATCACATATCATTCATCACATTCTTCTTGGCCATATCACATCACATAGCAAATGCTGCAAAAACAAGTTAGACGTCCTCTAATTGTTGTTGCAAGTTTTTTACGTGGCTGCTATAGGTTGCTAGCAAGAACGTTTCTTACCTACGCAAAAACCACAACGTGATATGCCAATTGCTATTTACCCTTCATAAGGACCCTTTTCATCGAATCCGATCCGACTAAAGTGGGAGAGACAGACACCCGCTAGCCACCTTATGCAACTAGTGCATGTCAGTCGGTGGAACCAGTCTCACGTAAGAGTACGTGTAAGGTCGGTCCGGGCCGCTTCATCCCACGATGCCGCCGAATCAAGATAAGACTAGTAATGGCAAGATAATTGACAATATCGACACCCACAACTACTTTGTGTTCTACTCGTGCATAGTAACTACGCATAGACCTAGCTCATGATGCCACTGTTGGGGAACGTAGCAGAAATTCAAAATTTTCTACGCATCACCAAGATCAATCTATGGAGTAATCTAGCAACGAGGGGAAGGAGAGTGCATCTACATACCCTTGTAGATTGCTAAGCGGAAGCGTTCAAGTGAACGGGGTTGATGGAGTCGTACTCGTCGTGATCCAAATCACCGATGATCCTAGTGCGGAACGGACGGCACCTCCGTGTTCAACACACGTACAGCCCGGTGACGTCTCCTACGCCTTGATCCAGCAAGGGGAGAAGGAGAGGTTGGGGAAGACTCCATCCAGCAGCAACACGACGGCGTGGTGGTGATGGAGGAGCGTGGTACTCCAGCAGGGCTTTGCCAAGCACCGTAAGAGACGAGGAGGGAGAGGGGTAGGGCTGCGCCAACAAGAGAAGAAACTTCGTCTGTGGGCTGCTCCTTTGCCTCCACTATATATAGGGGGAGAGGGGGGGCTGTGCCCCCACCTAGGGTTCCACACTAGGGGCGGCGGCCAGCCCAGATCCCATCTGGTGGGGCGGCCAAGGGGGGGAAGAGGGGAAACTTGCCCCCCCAAGCTAGGTGGGGCGCCCCCTCCCTAAACCCTAGGCGCCTTGGGCCTTGGTGGGGGTCGCACCAGCCCACCTGGAGCTGGTCCCCTCCCACACCTGGCCCATGCAGCCCTCCGGGGCTGGTGGCCCCACTTGGTGGACCACCGGGACCCTCCCGGTGGTCCCGGTACATTACCGATAAAACCCGAAACTTTTCCGGCGACCAAAACAGGACTTCCCATATATAAATATTTACCTCCGGACCATTCCGGAACTCCTCGTGACGTCCGAGATCTCATCCGGGACTCCGAACAACATTTGGTAACCACATATATCTATTCCCTATAACCCTAGCGTCATCGAACCTTAAGTGTGTAGACCCTACTGGTTCGGGAACCATGCAAACATGACCGAGATAACTCTTCGGTCAATAACCAACAGCGGGATCTGGATACCCATGTTGGCTCCCACATGCTCCACGATGATCTCATCGGATGAACCACGATGTCAAGGACTTAATCAATCCCGTATACAATTCCCTTTGTCTATCGGTACGATACTTGCCCGAGATTCGATCGTCGGTATCCCGATACCTTGTTCAATCTCGTTACCGGCAAGTCTCTTTACTCGTTCCGTAACACATCATCCCGTGATCAAATCCTTGATCACATTGTGCACATTATGATGATGTCTTACCGAGTGGGCCCAGAGATACCGCTCCGTCACACGGAGTGACAAATCCCAATCTCGATTCGTGCCAACCCAACAGACACTTTCGGAGATACCCGTAGTGCACCTTTATAGCCACCCAGTTACGTTGTGACTGTTGGGTTTCGTAGTAATTTCAAAATTTTCCTACGCTCACGCAAGATCATGGTGATGCATAGCAACGAGAGGGGAGAGTATGATCTACGTACCCTTGTAGATCGACAATGGAAGCGTTTGGTTGATGTAGTCGTACGTCTCCACGGCCCGACCGATCAAGCACCGAAACTACGGCACCTCCGAGTTCTAGCACACGTTCAGCTCGATGACGATCCCCGGACTCCGATCCAGCAAAGTGTCGGGGAAGAGTTCCGTCAGCACGACGGCGTGGTGACGATCTTGATGCACTACTGCAGCAGGGCTTCGCCTAAGCACCGCTACAATATTATCGAGGACTATGGTGGAAGGGGGCACCGCACACGGCTAAGAATATGATCACGTGGATCAACTTGTGTTTCTCTGGGGTGCCCCTGCCTCCGTATATAAAGGCTCAAGGGGGGGGGGGTGCGGCCGGCCTAGGAGAGGCGCGCCAGGAGGAGTCCTACTCCCTCTGGGAGTAGGATCCCCCCCAATCCTAGTTGGAATAGGATTCGCGGAGGGGGGAAAAGAGAGAGGGGGGCCGGCCCCCTCTCCTTGTCCTATTCGGACCAAGGGAGGGGAGGGGCGCGCGGCCCATCTTGGGCTGCCCCTTCTCTTTTCCACTAAGGCCCACTTAGGCCCATATAGCTCCCGGGGGGTTCCGGTAACCTCCCGGTACTCCGGTGAAATCCCGATTTCACCCGGAACACTTCCGATATCCAAACATAGGCTTCCAATATATCAATCTTTATGTCTCGACCATTTCGAGACTCCTCGTCATGTCTGTGATCACATCCGGGACTCCGAACAACCTTCGGTACATCAAAATGTATAAACTCATAATATAACTGTCATCGTAACCTTAAGCGTGCGGACCCTACGGGTTCGAGAACAATGTAGACATGACCGAGACACATCTCCAGTCAATAACCAATAGCGGAACCTGGATGCTCATATTGGCTCCTAGATATTCTACGAAGATCTTTTATCGGTCAGACCGCATAACAACATACGTTGTTCCCTTTGTCATCGGTATGTTACTTGCCCGAGATTCGATCGTCGGTATCCCATACCTAGTTCAATCTCGTTACCTGCAAGTCTCTTTACTCGTTCTGTAATACATCATCCTGCAACTAACTCATTAGTTGCAATGCTTGCAAGGCTTAAGTGATGTGCATTACCGAGAGGGCCCAGAGATACCTCTCCGACAATCGGAGTGACAAATCCTAATCTCGAAATATGCCAACCCAACATGTACCTTTGGAGACACCTGTAGAGCTCCTTTATAATCACCCAGTTACGTTGTGACGTTTGGTAGCACACAAAGTGTTCCTCTGGCAAACGGGAGTTGCATAATCTCATAGTCATAGGAACATGTATAAGTCATGAAGAAAGCAATAGCAACATACTAAACGATCGGGTGCTAAGCTAATGGAATGGGTCATGTCAATCAGATCATTCAACTAATGATGTGATCCTGTTAATCAAATGACAACTCTTTGTCCATGGTTAGGAAACATAACCATCTTTGATTAACAAGCTAGTCTAGTAGAGGCATACTAGTGACACTCTGTTTGTCTATGTATTCACACATGTATCATGTTTCCGGTTTAATACAATTCTAGCATGAATAATAAACTTTTATCATGATATATAAGGAAATAACTAATAACTTTATTATTGCCTCTAGGGCATATTTCCTTCAGTCTCCCACTTGCACTAGAGTCAATAATCTAGATTACACAGTAATGATTCTAACACCCATGGAGCCTTGGTGCTGATCATGTTTTGCTTGTGGAAGAGGCTTAGTCAACGGGTCTGCAACATTCAGATCCGTATGTATCTTGCAAATCTCTATGTCTCCCACCTGGACTAGATCCCGGATGGAATTGAAGCGTCTCTTGATGTGCTTGGTTCTCTTGTGAAATCTGGATTCCTTCGCCAAGGCAATTGCACCAGTATTGTCACAAAAGATTTTCATTGGACCCGATGCACTAGGTACGACACCTAGATCGGATATGAACTCCTTCATCCAGACTCCTTCATTTGCTGCTTCCGAAGCAGCTATGTATTCCGCTTCACACGTAGATCCCGCCACGACGCTTTGTTTAGAACTGCACCAACTGACAGCTCCACCGTTTAATGTAAATACGTATCCGGTTTGCGATTTAGAATCGTCCGGATCGGTGTCAAAGCTTGCATCAACGTAACCATTTATGATGAGCTCTTTGTCACCTCCATATACGAGAAACATATCCTTAGTCCTTTTCAGGTACTTCAGGATGTTCTTGACCGCTGTCCAGTGATCCACTCCTGGATTACTTTGGTACCTCCCTGCTAGACTTATAGCAAGGCACACATCAGGTCTAGTACACAACATTGCATACATGATAGAGCCTATGGCTGAAGCATAGGGAACATCTTTCATCTTCTCTCTATCTTCTGCAGTGGTCGGGCATTGAGTCCGACTCAACTTCACACCTTGTAACACAGGCAAGAACCCTTTCTTTGCTTGATCCATTTTGAACTTCTTCAAAATCTTGTCAAGGTATGTGCTTTGTGAAAGTCCAATTAAGCGTCTTGATCTATCTCTATAGATCTTTATGCCTAATATGTAAGCAGCTTCACCAAGGTCTTTCATTGAAAAACTTTTATTCAAGTATCCCTTTATGCTATCCAGAAATTCTATATCATTTCCAATCAGTAATATGTCATCCACATATAATATCAGAAATGCTACAGAGCTCCCACCCACTTTCTTGTAAATACAGGCTTCTCCAAAAGTCTGTATAAAACCAAATGCTTTGATCACACTATCAAAGCATTTATTCCAACTCCGAGAGGCTTGCACCAGTCCATAAATGGATCGCTGGAGCTTGCACACTTTGTTAGCTCCCTTTGGATCGACAAAACCCTCCGGTTGCATCATATACAACTCTTCTTCCAGAATCCATTCAGGAATGCAGTTTTGACATCCATCTGCCAAATTTCATAATCATAAAATGCGGCAATTGCTAACATGATTTGGACAGACTTAAGCATCGCTACGGGTGAGAAGGTCTCATCGTAGTCAATCCCTTGAACTTGCCGAAACCCTTTTGCGACAAGTCGAGCTTTGTAGACAGTAATATTACCGTCGACGTCAGTCTTATTCTTGAAGATCCATTTATTCTCAATTGCTTGCCGATCATTGGGCAAGTCAACCAAAGTCCACACTTTGTTCTCATACATGGATCCCATCTCAGATTTCATGGCTTCAAGCCATTTTGCGGAATCTGGGCTCACCATCTCTTCTTCATAGTTCGCAGGTTCATCATGATCTAGTAGCATGACTTCTAGAACAGGATTACCGTACCACTCTGGTGCGGATCTTACTCTGGTTGATCTACGAGGTTCAGTAGTATCTTGTTCTGAAGTTTCACGATCATTATCATTAGCTTCCTCACTAGTTGGTGTAGGTGTCACAGAAACAGTTTTCTGTGATGCACTACTTTCCAATAAGGGAGCAGGTACAGTTACCCCGTCAAGTTCTACTTTCCTCCCACTCACTTCTTTCGAGAGAAACTCCTTCTCTAGAAAGTTTCCGAACTTAGCAACAAAAGTCTTGCCTTCGGATCTGTGATAGAAGGTGTATCCAATAGTCTCCTTTGGATATCCTATGAAGACACATTTCTCCGATTTGGGTTCGAGCTTATCAGGTTGAAGCTTTTTCACATAAGCATCGCAGCCCCAAACTTTCAGAAACGACAACTTTGGTTTCTTGCCAAACCATAAGGCGTCGTCTCAACGGATTTTGATGGTGCCCTATTTAACGTGAATGCGGCCGTCTCCAAAGCATAACCCCCAAACGATAGCGGTAAATCAATAAGAGACATCATAGATCGCACCATATCTAGTAAAGTACGATTACGACATTCGGACACACCATTACGCTGTGGTGTTCCGGGTGGCGTGAGTTGCGAAACTATTCCGCATTGTTTCAAATGTACACCAAACTCGTAACTCAAATATTCTCCTCCACGATCAGATCGTAGAAACTTTATTTTCTTGTTACGATGATTTTCAACTTCACTCTGAAATTCTTTGAACTTTTCAAATGTCTCAGACTTATGTTTCATTAAGTAGATATACCCATATCTGCTTAAGTCATCTGTGAAGGTGAGAAAATAACGATATCCGCCACGAGCCTCAATATTCATCGGACCACATACATCTGTATGTATGATTTCCAACAAATCTGTTGCTCTCTCCATAGTACCGGAGAACGGTGTTTTAGTCATCTTGCCCATGAGGCACGGTTCGCAAGTACCAAGTGATTCATAATCAAGTGGTTCCAAAAGTCCATCAGTATGGAGTTTCTTCATGCGCTTTACACCGATATGACCTAAATGGCAGTGCCACAAATAAGTTGCACTATCATTATCAACTCTGCATCTTTTGGTTTCAACATTATGAATATGTGTGTTACTGTGCATGACCATAAAAGATATTACTCATATAAATAGAACAACCATTATTCTCTGATTTAAATGAATAACCGTCTCGCATCAAACAAGATCCAGATATAATGTTCATGCTTAACGCTGGCACCAAATAACAATTATTTAGGTCTAATATTAATCCCGAAGGTAGATGTAGAGGTAGCGTGCCGACTGCGATCACATCGACTTTGGAACCGTTTCCCACGCGCATCGTCACCTCGTCCTTAGCTAATCTTCGCTTAATCTGTAGTCCCTGTTTCGAGTTGCAAATATTAGCAACAGAACCAGTATCAAATACCCAGGTACTACTGCGAGCATTAGTAAGGTACACATCAATAACATGTATATCACATATACCTTTGTTCACCTTGCCATCCTTCTTATCCGCCAAATACTTGGGGCAGTTCCGCTTTCAGTGACCAGTCTACTTGCAGTAGAAGCACTCAGTTTCAGGCTTAGGTCCAGACTTGGGTTTCTTCTCTTGAGCAGCAACTTGCTTGCTGTTCTTCTTGAAGTTCCCCTTCTTCTTCCCTTTGCCCTTTTTCTTGAAACTAGTGGTCTTGTTGACCATCAACACTTGATGCTCCTTTTTGATTTCTACCTCCGCAGCTTTCAGCATTGCGAAGAGCTCGGGAATAGTCTTATTCATCCCTTGCATATTATAGTTCATCACGAAGCTCTTGTAGCTTGGTGGCAGTGATTGGAGAATTCTGTCAATGACGCAATCATCTGGAAGATTAACTCCCATTTGAATCAAGTGATTATTATACCCAGACATTTTGAGTATATGCTCACTGACAGAACTGTTCTCCTCCATCTTGCAGCTATAGAACTTATTGGAGACTTCATATCTCTCAATCCGGGCATTTGCTTGAAATATTAACTTCAACTCCTGGAACATCTCATATGCTCCATGACGTTCAAAACGTCGTTGAAGTCCCGGTTCTAAGCCGTAAAGCATGGCACACTGAACTATTGAGTAGTCATCAGCTTTGCTCTGCCAGACGTTCACAACATCTGGTGTTGCTCCAGCAGCAAGCCTGGCACGCAGCGGTGCTTCCAGGACGTAATTCTTCTGTGCAGCAATGAGGATAATCCTCAAGTTACGAACCCAGTCCGTGTAATTGCTACCATCATCTTTCAACTTTGCTTTCTCAAGGAATGCATTAAAATTCAACGGAACAACAGCACGGGCCATTTATCTACAATCATACATAAACAAGCAAGATACTATCAGGTACTAAGTTCATGATAAATTTAAGTTCAATTAATCATATTACTTAAAGAACTCCCACTTAGATAGATATCCCTCTAATCCTCTAAGTTATTACGTGATCCAAATCAACTAAACCATGTCCGATCATCACGTGAGATGGAGTAGTTTCATTGGTGAACATCACTATGTTGATCATTTCTACTATATGATTCACGCTCGACCTTTCGGTCTCCGTGTTCCGAGGCCATATCTGTATATGCTTGGCTTGTCAAGTATAACCTGAGTATTCCGCGTGTGCAACTTTTTTGCACCCGTTGTATTTGAACGTAGAGCCTATCACACCCGATCATCACGTGGTGTCTCAGCACGAAGAACTTTCACAACGGTGCATACTCAGGGAGAACACTTCTTGATAATTTAGTGAGAGATCATCTTATAATGCTACCGTCAATCAAAGCAAGATAAGATGCATAAAAGATAAACATCACATGCAATCAATATAAGTGATATGATATGGCCATCATCATCTTGTGCTTGTGATCTCCATCTCCGAAGCACCGTCATGATCACCATCGTCATCGGCGCGACACCTTGATCTCCATCGTAGCATCGTTGTCGTCTCGCCAATCTTATGCTTCCACGACTATCGCTACCGCTTAGTGATAAAGTAAAGCATTACAGCGCGATTGCATTGCATACAATAAAGCGACAACCATATGGCTCCTGCCAGTTGCCGATAACTCGGTTACAAAACATGATCATCTCATACAATAAAATTTAGCATCATGTCTTGACCATGTCACATCACAACATGCCCTACAAAAACAAGTTAGACGTCCTCTACTTTGTTGTTGCATGTTTTACGTGGCTGCTACGGGCTTAAGCAAGAACCAATCTTACCTACGCATCAAAAACCACAATGATAGTTTGTCAAGTTGGTGCTGTTTTAACCTTCGCAAGGACCGGGCGTAGCCACACTCAGTTCAACTAAAGTTGGAGAAACTGTCACCAGCAGTATAAGTTATACTGCTTACCAGCATGTCATACTTTGGTTCGGCAGTATTGTAGGATGAAGCGGCCCGGACCGACATTACGCGTACGCTTACGCGAGACCGGTTCTCCCGACGTGCTTTGCACAAAGGTGGCTAGCGGGTGATAGTTTCTCCAACTTTAGTTGAACCGAGTGTGGCTACGCCCGGTCCTTGCGAAGATTAAAACAACACCAACTTGACAAACTATCGTTGTGGTTTTGATGCGTAGGTAAGATTGGTTCTTGCTTAAGCCCGTAGCAGCCACGTAAAACTTGCAACAACAAAGTAGAGGACGTCTAACTTGTTTTTGCAGGGCATGTTGTGATGTGATATGGTCAAGACATGATGCTAAATTTTATTGTATGAGATGATCATGTTTTGTAACCAAGTTATCGGCAACTGGCAGGAGCCATATGGTTGTCGCTTTATTGTATGCAATGCAATTGCGCTGTAATGCTTTACTTTATCACTAAGCGATAGCGATAGTCGTGGAAGCATAAGATTGGTGAGACAACAACGATGCTACGATGGTGATCAAGTTGTCGCGCCGGTGACGATGGTGATCACGACGGTGCTTTGAAGATGGAGATCACAAGCACAAGATGATGATGGCCATATCATATCACTTATATTGATTGCATGTGATGTTTATCTTTTATGCATCTTATCTTGCTTTGATTGACGGTAGCATTTTAAGATGATCTCTCACTAATTATCAAGAAGTGTTCTCCCTGAGTATGCACCATTGCGAAAGTTCTTCGTGCTGAGACACCACATGATGATCGGGTGTGATAGGCTCTACGTTCAAATACAACGGGTGCAAAACAGTTGCACACGCGGAATACTCAGGTTATACTTGACGAGCCAAGCATATACAGATATGGCCTCGGAACACGGAGACCGAAAGGTCGAGCGTGAATCATATAGTAGATATGATCAACATAGTGATGTTCACCAATGAAACTACTCCATCTCACGTGATGATCGGACATGGTTTAGTTGATTTGGATCACATAATCACTTAGAGGATTAGAGGGATGTCTATCTAAGTGGGAGTTCTTTAGTAATATGATTAAATGAACTTTAAATTTATCATGAACTTGGTCCTGCTAGTATTTTGCAAATTATGTTGTAGATCAATAGCTCGCGTTGTTGCTTCCCTGTGTTTATTTTGATATGTTCCTAGAGAAAATTGTGTTGAAAAATGTTAGTAGCAATGATGCAGATTGGATCCGTGATCTGAGGTTTATCCTCATTGCTGCACAGAAGAATTATGTCCTTGATGCACCGCTAGGTGACAGACCTATTGCAGGAGCAGATGCAGACGTTATGAACGTTTGGCTAGCTCAATATGATGACTACTTGATAGTTTAGTGCACCATGCTTAACGGCTTAGAATCGGGACTTCAAAGACGTTTTGAACGTCATGGAACATATGAGATGTTCCAGGAGTTGAAGTTAATATTTCAAGAAAATACCCGAGTTGAGAGATATGAAGTTTCCAACAAGTTCTATAGCTAAAAGATGGAGGAGATTCGCTCAACTAGTGAGCATGTGCTCAGATTGTCTGGGTACTACAATTGCTTGAATCAAGTGGGAGTTAATCTTCCAGATAAAATAGTGATTAACATAATTCTCTAGTCACCATCACCAAGTTAGTAGAACTTCGTGATGAACTATGATATGTAAGGGATAACGGAAACGATTCCCAAGCTCTTCGTAATGCTGAAATTGACAAAGGTAGAAATCGAGAAAAACATCAAGTGTTGATGGTAGACAAGACCACTAGTTTCAAGAAAAGGGCAGAGGGAAGAAGGGGAACTTCAAGAAGAACAGCAAGCAAGTTGTTGCTCAAGTGAAGAAGCCCAAGTCTGGTCCTAAGCCTGAGACTAAGTGCTTCTACTGCAAAGGGACTGGTCACTAGAAGCGGAACTACCCCAAGTGATTGGCGGATAAGGAGGATGGCAAAGTGAACATAAGTATATTTGATATACATGTTATTGATGTGTACTTTACTAGTGTTTATAGAAACCCCTCAGTATTTGATACTAGTTCAGTTGCTAAGATTAGTAACTCGAAACGGGAGTTGCAGAATAAATAGAGACTAGTTAAGGGTGAAGTGACGATGTGTGTTGGAAGTGGTTCCAAGATTGATATGATCATCATATCACACTCCCTATAATTTCGGGATTAGTGTTGAACCTATATAAGTGTTATTTGGTGTTTGCGTTGAGCATGAATATGATTTGATCATGTTTATTGTAATACGGTTATTCATTTAAGTAAGATAATAAATTGTTGTTCTGTTTACATGAATAAAACCTTATATGGTTACACACCCAATGAAAATAGTTCGTTGGATCTCGATCGTAGTGATACACATAATCATAATATTGAAACCAAAAGATGCAAAGTTAATAATGATAGCGCAAATTATTTGTGGCACTTCCGTTTAGGTCATATTGGTGTAAAGCGCATGAAGAAACTCCATGCTGATGGGCTTTTGGAATCACTTGATTATGAATCAGTTGATGCTTGCGAACCATGCCTCATGGGCAAGATGACTAAGACTCTGTTCTTCGGAACAATGGAGTGAGCAACATATTTGTTGGAAATCATACATACTGATGTATGTGGTCCGATGAATATTGAGGCTCGCGACAGGTATCATTATTTTCTGATCTTCACAGATGATTTGGGCAGATATGAGTATATCTACTTGATGAAACATAAGTCTGAAACATTTGAAAAGTTCAAAGAATTTCAGAGTGAAGTGAAAAATCATCGTAACAAGAAAATAAAGTTTCTACATCTGATCGTAGAGAAGAGTATTTGAGTTACGAGTTTGGCCTTCAGTTAAAAACAATGTGAAATAGTTTCACTACTCACGCCACCTGGAACACCACAATGTAATGGCGTGTCCGAACGTCATAACCGTACTTTATTAGATATGGTGCGATCTATGATGTCTCTTACCGATCTACCACTATCGTTTTGGGGTTATGCATTAGAGACAGCTGCATTCACGTTAAATAGGGCACCATCTAAATCCGTTGAAACGACACCGTATGAACTATGGTTTGGCAAGAAACCTAAGCTGTCGTTTCTTAAAGTTTGAGGTTGCAATGCTTATGTGAAAAAGTTTCAACCTGATAAGCTCAAACCCAAATCGGAGAAGTGCGTCTTCATAGGATACCCAAAAAGAAAATGTTGGGTACACCTTCTATCACAGATCCGAAGGCAAGATATTCGTTGCTTTGAATGGATCCTTTCTAGAGAAGGAATTTCTCTTGAAAGAAGTGAGTGGGAGGAAAGTAGAACTGGATGAGGTAACTGTACCTGCTCCCTTATTGGAAAGTAGTTCATCACAGAAATCTGTTCTTGTGACTACTACACCAATTAGTAAGGAAGCTAATGATGATGATCATGTAACTTCAGATCAAGTTACTACCGAATCTCGTAGGTAAACCAGAGTGAGATCCGCACCAGAGTGGTACGGTAATCCTGTTTTGGAAGTCTTGTTACTAGACCATGACGAACTTGCGAACTATGAGGAAGCGATGATGAGCCCAGATTTCGCGAAATGGTTTGAGGCCATGAAATCTGAGATATGATCCATGTATGAGAACAAAGTATGGACTTTGATGGATTTGCCCGACGATCTGCAAGCCATAGAAAATAAATGGATCTTCAAGAGGAAGACGGACGCTGATAGTAGTGTTACTATCTACAAAGCTAGAATTGTCGCAAAAGGTTTTCGACAAGTTCAAGGTGTTGACTACGATGAGAGTTTCTCACTCGTATCTATGCTTAAGTCTGTCCGAATCATGTTAGCAATTTCCGCATTTTATGAAATCTGGCAAATGGATAAACAAAACTAAATTCCTTAATGGATTTATTAAAGAAGAGTTGTATACGATGCAACTAGAAGGTTTTGTCGATCCTAAAGGTGTTAACTAAATATGCAAGCTCTAGCGATCCATCTATGGACTGGTGCAAGCATCTCGGAGTTGGAATATACGCTTTGATAAGTTGATCAAAGCATATAGTTTTATACAGACTTGCGGTGAAGCCTGTATTTACAAGAAAGTGAGTGGGAGCACTACAGCATTTCTGACAAGTATATGTGAATGACATATTATTGATCGGAAATAATGTAGAATTATTCTGTAAAGCATAAAGAAGTGTTTGAAAGGATTTTTTTCAAAGAAAGACCTCGGTGAAGCTGCTTACATATTGAGCATCAAGATCTATAGAGATAGATCAAGACACTTGATAAGTTTTTTTTTCAATGAGTACATACCTTGACAAGATTTTGAAGTAGTTCAAAATGGAACAGTCAAAGAAAGAGTTCTTGCCTGTGTTACAAGGTGTGAAATTGAGTAAGACTCAAAGCCCGACCACGGCAGAAGATAGAAAGAGAATGAAAGTCATTCCCTATGCCTCAGCCATAGGTTCTATAAAGTATGCCATGCTATGTACCAGATCTATTGTATACCCTACACTGATTTTGGCAAGGGAGTACAATAGTGATCTAGGAGTAGATCACTGGACATCAGTCAAAATTATCCTTAGTGGAATAAGGATATGTTTCTCGATTATGGAGGTGACAAAAGGTTCGTCGTAAAAGGATTACGTCGATACAAGTTTTTGGCACTGATCCGGATGACTCTAAGTCTTCATCTGGATACATATTGAAAGTGGGAGCAATTAGCTAAAGTAGCTCCGTGCAGAGCATTGTAGACATAGAAATTTGCAAAATACATACGGATCTGAATTTTGGCAGACTCGTTGACTAAGCTTCTCTCACAAGCAAAACATGATCACACCTTAGTACTCTTTGGGTATTAATCACATACAGATGTGAACTAGATTACTGACTCTAGTAAACCCTTTGAGTGTTGGTCACATGCCGATGTGAACTATGGGTGTTAATCACATGGTAATGTGAACTATTAGTGTTGAATCACATGGCGATGTGATCTAGATTATTGACTCTAGTGCAAGTGGGAGACTGAAGGAAATATGCCCTAGAGGCAATAATAAAGTTATTATTTATTTCCTTATTTCATGATAAATGTTTATTATTCATGCTAGAATTGTATTAACCGGAAACATAATACATGTGTGAATACATAGACAAACAAAATGTCACTAGTATGCCTCTACTTGACTAGCTCGTTAATCGAAGATGGTTATGTTTCCTAACCATAGACATGTGTTGTCATTTGATTAACGGGATCACATCATTAGGAGAATGATGTGATTGACATGACCCATTCCATTAGCTTAGCACCCGATCGTTTAGTATGTTGCTATTGCTTTCTTCATGACTTATACATGTTCCTATGACTATGAGATTATGCAACTCCCGTTTGCCGGAGGAACACTTTGTGTGCTACCAAACGTCATAACGTAACTGGGTGATTATAAAGGAGCTCTACAGGTGTCTCCAAAGGTACATGTTGGGTTGGCGTATTTCGAGATTAGGATGTGTCACTCCGATTGTCGGAGAGGTATCTTTGGGCCCTCTCGGTAATGCACATCACATAAGCCTTGCAAGCATTGCAACTAATGAGTTAGTTGCGAGATGATGTATTACAAAACGAGTAAAGAGACTTGTCAGTAACGAGATTGAACTAGGTATTAAGATACCGACGATCGAATCTCGGGCAAGTAACATACCGATGACAAAGGGAACAACGTATGTTGTTATGCGGTCTGACCGATAAAGATCTTCGTAGAATATGTGGGAGCCAATATGAGCATCCAGGTTCCGCTATTGGTTATTGACCGGAGACGTGTCTTGGTCATGTCTACATTGTTCTCGAACCCGTAGGGTCCGCACGCTTAAGGTTTCGATGATAGTTATATTATGAGTTTATGAGTTTTGATGTACCGAAGGAGTTGGAGTCCCGGATGAGATCGGGGACATGAAGAGGAGTCTCGAAATGGTCGAGACGTAAAGATCGATATGTTGGACGACTATATTCGGACATCGGAAAGGTTCCGAGTGATTCGGGTATTTTCGGAGGTACCGGGGAGTTACGGGAATACGAGGAAGAAGCAATGGGCCTTAATGGGCCTTAGTGGAAAGGAGCAAGAGGTGGCGCGCGCCCCTCCCAAGCCCAGTCCGAATTGGACAAGGGGTTTGGGGCGCGGCCCCTCTCTCCCTTCCTTCCCCTCTTCCCCCCTTTCCCCCCTTCTCCTAGTTGGACTAGGAAAGGAGGAAACCTACTCCAATTAGGAGTAGGAATCCTACTCCCTGGCGCGCCCCTCCTAGGGCCGGCCTCCTCCCCCTTGCTCCTTTATATACGGGGGCAGGGGGGCACCTCTAGACACACAAGTTGATCCATGTGATCATATTCTTAGCCGTGTGCGGTGCCCCCTTCCACCATAATACTCGATAATATTGTAGCAGTGCTTAGGCGAAGCCCTGCGATGGTAGAACATCAAGATCGTCACCACGCCGTCATGCTGACGGAACTCTTCCCCGACACTTTGCTGGATCGGAGTCCGGGGATCGTCATCGAGCTGAACGTGTGCTAAAACTCGGAGGTGCCGTAGTTTCGGTGCTTGATTGGTCGGGCCGTGAAGACATACGACTACATCAACCGCGTTGTGCTAACGCTTCCGCTGTCGGTCTACAAGGGTACGTAGATCACACTCTCCCCTCTCGTTGCTATGCATCACCATGATCTTGCGTGTGCGTAGGAATTTTTTTGAAATTACTACGTTCCCCAACAAGAAGAACCCGGGGAGATCAACAAGGATGATAGGATCAAGAAGGCCACAAAGGTTCAAGCTCCGGCAGCAGAAGAAGAAGACATCCTTCAACCTCGTTATAATCTTCTTACCCCAACTAAGATTGAAGCTTTCAAGATGATTGAGTTAGCTCGCATACAAAACAAGTATCTCACACGTGAACATATTTTGTTGAAGGAGCATATCACCGCACTCAAGGGCATTATTCGCAAATTGGAGGATCTCCTACGCTCGATGTGTGACACTACATCATCAACAACTCCATGATCACCACCAAAGGAGAACTGAGTATCCGGTATGGGCACTCCCCTTGGCAACTGCCAAGCTTGGGGGAGTACCTCGGTATCGTATCACCATCACACTTTTATATTTACCATTTTTATTAGTTCGATCCTTTTGGTAATATCTTGATCTAGTAGAATAAATATTTCTTGCTAGAAGTTCAAGTGATCGATGACGGGAAGTTGGAAATTGCTACCTGCTTTATGCACACATAATTTTCTCTCCCGTTTGTGTCTATGTTTTTACAAATAAATCAAAATTTTAAAAATGTGGAGGGGGTCAAATATTTATGAGGATATTTTCATGCTAAAATAAAATAAACCAAGAAGTCCAAATTACAAAATAGAGAAGTTCGATATTTATAATGAAACTCGGATTTTCCTTGTTAGTACAGAATAAAAATGACGAAGTTCAAATTAAAATAGAGGAGTAGTTTGATGTATACGGGAAACTCAAATTATTACCGTCTCTAAGAAAAATAATACTATGAAGTGAAATTTACAAAAAAAATGATGCTTATTTAAAAACGTATTTCTTTTTTCAGAATATGACTAAGAAGTTGAAATTAAAATAATAGAGAAGTTCAAAGTATATAAAAAACTCAGATTTGTTGCAAGAAGTTCACGTGCACCTCCATGCACAGTTCAAAATTTATATCATGGGACGTCCGACCTCCAATTACATGCTTTAAAATGGCAAAAAATGACGCCCGACCTTCAATTGCGTGTAGTTCAACGTATACACAAAAATGCGACAGAAGTTCATAGTGAAAACAACGAGAAGTTCAAGTACTGCAAGGAATGAATTTCAGGTGAGAATAAAAGTATAGAAAAATAAAAGCTTAAAAGGTTTGTTAAAAGAAGTTCAAGTGCTCCTTCCAGGGAAGTTCAAAAATTCTTCCGAGAGAAGTTTACCTTGTATTTCCATGTTCCAAAACACAAAAAATATTTTTTTGCGTTTTAATGTAATTATCTTAATCCACAAAGAAGTTTAGTTTATCATTTGGGAGCAAATTGATTTCAAAAAGATAATAAAAAATTCAAATTATAAAAATGGAAAAAGTTTATCTACTACATGGTGTGTGTTTAGTATGAAAAAATGAATTAAAAGGCAAGGTCCAATTATTTTTTGTTATAAGTTCAAGTCCTCAGTCAGAGAAAGTTAAAAAATTATTGTGAGAGAGGTTTGTACAAAAGAAATATTGTTTGTGTAACACTGACGAATGGATGAGAAAATTACAAACAAAAATACGTCACATAAATTCAACATGAAAACAACAGGAAGTTCAAATGCTACACTAAATGAATTCTAGATGAAAACCTTTTAAAATCGTCACAAATATGAAAAAAATGATCAACACGGGAAAGTTGCATGTTTACATTAGCTTTCCGTTGGTATATCACTTGCTCAATTCTGGTGAGTGGATGGAGAGCTACGAGCAAAAAAACACATGAAAAAATAGAGTGAAGTTCAAGTAGACATGCCGAGATGTTCAAGTTCTTTATGCGGTGCATTTTCGAAGAATGTGTATCGCGATGAAGGCAGAACGCACGATCTCGCTGTTTTCAAAATTACTTGAAAACGGCTGGGAATCAGAGAAAATCATCAACATGAAAAAGTTACGCATTTTTCGTAGTTTTTCATCGGTATATTATTTGCCCCATTCCAATAAAGTTTGCAGAAATTACGGCAAAAATACATTTTCAGCCATTTTCAAAATTGACTCAAAAAAGTAACGAATTGGGAGAAACAATATATACCAAAAAGTTTCGCATTTTTTCAGGCTTACCAACGCCATGTTGTTTGCTGCATTCAGACGTATGGTTAAAAAATTATCTCAAAAATACGAACTCAGTGATACTTGTACCGTTTTCCAAATTACTTTTAAACCGTTTAAAATTAGAAAAAACTTTCAACATGAAAAGTTGTGCGTTTTCATAAGCTTTCCAACCCGACAATATTTGCCTCAATTGGATTAGACGTTTCAAAATGGTATCGAAAATACGAACTTGGCTGTTCGGTTTGTAAAATTTTACGATTTTCCAAATTTCTCTTTAACCATAGGGAATTAGAGAAAACTTTCAACATGTGGAAGGAGTGGTTTTGCAGCAGCTTTCCAACGTAATATTATTTGCCTCATTCCGACAAACGGTTTAGAAATGCCATCGAAAATATGATTCATGTTTTTGTATGAAGAAAAAACGGTTTTCAAAACTACTCTTCAACGGCTTAGATTTTGGCAAAAGTTTAACTTGGGTCATGATACTCGTGTCCATAACTTTCTAATGGTATATCGCAAGCCACATTTGGGCAATGTTGGCGGAAGTTCAACCTAGCATAGGGGGAGGTTCAGGTCGAACAACTGAGGCAGTAAAATTGCAAAAAACGCAAGTTCATCACGACCAGAGAGCAACATCCGCCAACGAGCGAGATTCCTATTTAAAACAGGCATTTAGTTGCTAAAAACCATTTCTAGATTACACTTACATTATATAGAACACAACTAATCAGAATAATTCGCGCGGGGAGACACGGTTGCGAAGATAGCCGGAAGGTCGGGTTCCTACAGAGGGAAGTTCATGTTGGGTAATCAGAATAGTGTTTATATATATATATACTCTTAATGTCTGAATTGATGAATAGTATCCACGGTTTATTTTTGTTGAGTTTTTTTCGTCTCCCTTCCCATCTCTCCCTATCGATCCCCTCCCACCTTCCCGGTAACCAAAAAAATGGAAAGAGAACCACGTATCGATGCCCCCTCGCCGATTTTATTATTAATAGTAACTAGTACGACAGCAATTAGAAAATTGATAATGGTAGGGCCAAAATTTGAAAAATAGGAAGGACGCTATTGACAACGGCGTCCAGGCTGGACGCTATTGCGAATGATGTCCACGGCTGGACGCTGTTATAAACAGCGTCCAGTTATGTGGTTCGGTCAGGTGCTCTTATTTTAACTATATTGAGAGTATTTCCTCTAATAGATTTAATATGTGAGCTTTGGTTTTTTTGTGATGGTTGTGAGGCATCGATAACAAATCACTGAAATGCCCATTTGTTCCATTCTAGAC
Organism: Triticum urartu; assembly: GCF_003073215.2. Classification (NCBI taxonomy): domain Eukaryota; kingdom Viridiplantae; phylum Streptophyta; class Magnoliopsida; order Poales; family Poaceae; genus Triticum; species Triticum urartu. The sequence continues at coordinate 49,938,913 of NC_053022.1, forward strand.
CAGTTTGCTTTTGCCAAATTAGAGGAGAAATAGTCTTAACACACATGAATGTATGCATTTCTAATTCATTAGCTACTAAAACTGTCATAAGAAAGTCTAATTGTGCATTCTACACCTAAGCCTTGATTGCTTTTTGGGCTGCCTTGAGGGCGAAAGCCTCTAGCAATTCAACCATGGACAGTATGCTCTGGTACACTCCTTGCTACTAAGAAAGCAACTCGAGTGGTGAGCTAGTCAGGAGGCCTCCCCTCTTTCCCCTCTCCCTTCTGCGTCGCTCCCGTGAGCTATCGGGGGTAGCCCTAGCCACCGTCGTCAGGGTTCCCCCTCCCACTCTCCCTCCTCCCTAATGGTTGACAAATGGCGTGGCCGGCCGAAGCCCGGTCGGCGTAGGCGGCGACGGGGAAGTTTTGTCTTCCATGCACAGGAGGTCAGGCTTGGGCCAGATCGAGCAGGAATGGACACCGCATTGGAAAATGGGCGTGGTGGTGTGCCGAAGCGGTTACAGGCGGTGTTGTGGAGGCGGTGTGACGGGCGGCATGGTGGCATGGGCGGTGCAGGCTGCGACCGGCACGGCCTACTAGGTGCGGCGGCGTGGGTCGTGGGTGGCGCGGGCTACGGGCGGCTACCCCTGCCATGGGCATGCGGGCGGCATGGTGTCCGGTGTTCAGCGACCAATAGTGGTCTCGAAGGCGGAGAGTGCGTGCGACAGGGTAATCCTTGTTTGGCTTGCACCAGGTCAATGGCAGCGGCAACTGTAGACGTGGTTACCTTCATGAAGGCGGCGTTGCGGCTACTCTCCTCCTTCGGTTTGCTCGTGAAACCCATGATTTTTTTGAATCGGCGATGGCGGTGCTCCGGTGTCGTGCCCTTCCTGAAGGCACCGTCTTGGAGCCCATGATTCCTCGGGCGCAATGTCGTCTCTTTGTGACACCTCTATCATGATGGAGCACTCCGACCGCTTCTTGCAGGACTCTCTTTGTATTCTTGTTGCGATCTTGGAGTGGGTTGTGGTGGTGTCGCTGTTATTTTGCATTGTTGTATCCTATCTCGGGTGTATATGGTGTGGTGTCAAGTTGTATGATCGTTGCGTTATCTATAAAGCAGGGCATGAGCCTTTTTCGGTAGAAAACAACTCGAGTTCATGCCAACATGCACAGATATTCATGCACAAATTCACAATGCATCCACTCACACGGTTACGCATGCCTAGTGTAGGAGAGCGAAAAGGGTGGAGAGAGGGCTCACACTGACATGTTAGTAGTTAGTGTTGCTAGAGATGGCTCCGAGCGTAACAGGGAAGAGGTCGGGGCGGTCCTCGCTGAGGTGGATATGGCTGTCGGAGATGGACAACCACGGCCCCGGCAGCAACAGGGGTTTAGCGGATCACCATTGCGAGCGAGGCACGACGATGGGAATTGGCAAAGAGGGATAACGAGGAGCGAAATGAGGGTGGTGCGTTGCTGGAGTGCCATTTTCGGCGGGCTAGAGGTGGCGGAGTATAGTTTTGGTCCTGCGGAAGTTGCTGAGGGTACAAGTCAAATATCGGAGATAGCCGGACAGGATCTGGTCGAACCAAACACAGTGGACGTTGTTTATAAGAGCGTCTAGCTTTGGACGTTGTTGGTATTGGCGTCCAGCCTTGGACGTTATTATTCCTAGCGTCCTTCCTATTTTTCGAATTTCTCATTAGTGTTTCTTAGTTTCAGAATTACTGGAATATTAATTATCAATAATAAAAATTTCGGGCCCCCTCGCACGAAAGAAAAATAAACCATGCCCCAGCCGCCATCGCGGATTGGATCGCCGCCGCCGATCTATTCGCTGACGATGAGGGGAGCCAGGCCCTTGCCGCTGATCCCTTCCCCTAACTCTACCCCTCGTTTCTCAAGCTCGTCTCCCACGTAGAGCTATCCTCATTCAATCTGGCCGCCGCTACAACAGACACCGTATTCAACGTCGCACTCCTCCTCTTTCTCCCATCTCGCGAGCGGCAGCGGAGATCGGCACCATGATGCACGCTCGCCCTCCGCGACCACCTGCCAGCGATGGTCTGAGGTCACCCACACGGGCGACCAAACGATTCGCCGCCGCCGTCAGGTTCGTTTCTTGCTCTGACCATACTGCGGATCGGGGCGCCATTGGATCCTCTGTCGTCGGCCCACGCCACAGTCCTCTCCTTCTCCCTCTTACAATTCATGTACATCTTCCCCTGATTCTCCAGGTCAGTCGTGAGGGGCCCCTGATCTGCAAGTTTCTGATTTTGAATACGTTGTGTTGTGTGTTCTGCTGCAGGTCTGGTTGGGCGTGGCAACTTTTTCTTGATAACAATTGAGATTTCTCCACCAATCTAACAAATTTGGTGCCTACAAATCAGTTAGTTGATTCATTTCTTTTCATTCTCTTTTGATTTTCTTATCTGATTATTCAAGCTGGTCTGATGCTTCATTACGACATTCAATACTACAGTGTGGCCGATCCGTGGAGTACTTGTAAGTGTGAAGTTGTTAACATCTGGTGTAGAAAGAATTTCCCTAGAAACTACTTGCGTGTGGTATCAATATTCACATTTGCATGTCTTCAGATCACGTTGCTTCAAGATGCCACTCAGTAGTCAATAAATCTTATTATGCCACCTTTTTCTTATTTAATTATGAAAAGTCTAAGAAGTTTATTTGAACAACAAGAAGTGAAGGTGTTACATTTTGTATGAGGGTGCGTGACCAAAGGTAAGCATTGACCATTATATTACATGTTTTTTTCCATCATTAAATAATTATTTACACGTTCTTGTCCTCAGTTATTAATCCAATCTAAGTTTGTAAAATGATAGCATTTTCGAAGAGGGTTGTTACTTAGATGACACCAAACAGGCTTGATTTTGCACTCTAGCAACTACCCTTCTAAGTCTATGCAGAATTTTCTCATATATACAATTAGTCAAATAGAAAGAATACTTGGAGTATTAAGAGCTTCACTTGATGAGGATGCATTATTGAAAGTCATGAGGAATTCGTAAATCTGTGACGTGAGGTGCGAACTGACAATAATACCTTTGGCTATTTTTTTTATGGGATTGTAGTTTGGGCCTCCTCTGCAGGCCGCTGACAGCATTGGTCACTGCGTTGCCACGGGCATTTGAAATATTATCCGTTTGGGCCTCATGGTAAGCACGGGCATATTCTATTTAACTAGCTACAATTAATCATGCAGGCAATGCTTAATATGCCCATACTTTGTCATATCCAGGGTGGAGCTTTGCTAGCTTATGAGTTGGAATTTCTTGACTGCACCTAAATATGACAAAGCCGACAGTGAAGGAGCTCATTTATAAGAACTGCAGTTTAAAGGAAATTATTATAATACTCCCTCTGTAAAGAAATATAAGAACATTTAGATCACTACTTTAGTAATCTAAACGCTCTTATATTTCTTTACGGAGGGAGTATATATCAATTCCAACATTTCTATCTGAAGGATGGGTTGAGGACCATTTGTCTCTGATGGATTTTCCTGTTTGGCTCCCTTTTCTGTGAGTTGACTCTACAGATCTTCTCTGTAACCATAAATTGCGCTGTAGCAGAAGTATATATATACTTGCTAGACCTTCTCATTATACTCTTTCACTTTTTGGCCTAAATATTATCATTTTATGACATATTCAGTTTGTGATATTTTCTAATTGATTGCTCTGTAATCCCTATTTTTCTTTAATTAAAAATTCAGGTGGCGAAGGTCTCTTTCACCTTGACCCTCTCTTTCACGATTTTGTGATGTTCTTGTTGATTGTGCCTTCAATGTTCTCAATGGCTTCAGCAAGTAGTAATGCAGCATGCTAATGTGTGATGAATGAAATTTGTGCAGCAAGTAGTAGTGTAGCAGGCCACGTTGTGTGATATTTTTAGTGCAATGGATGCTGAAATCTGTGGGTGCCATCTGTATGTGCAATGTACAGGCTGTGTGCAATTTCATAATACAATACTACCGTATTTAGCTCTGAATTACAAGAGATTATCAACACTTATATATTCAATGTACAACTCTGAATTAGAGTTGATTATGACCACCTTTTTGTAAACATCATAATATTTTTGTGGTATGTCCAAGAAGTTGTCATCTTTCCGAAGACAAAGTACGGGTTGAATAAGCTATTTGGTGTTGGAATCGGCGAGGTTGGTCATATTGGTGGTATCCTCTGACGCGCACGCCTCTGAACGTCCAGCGAGGGGGAATGGTATGTTTCGATAATCCAATGATCAATTTCTGGTGGTACGTCATATTTTTTGTGGTGTGTTTGCTTTTATTTTTTGTCATGGTACTACCTTGTTCCTAACTTTGAAAAATGAACCAATCAAGAGAATTAGTGAAACAACCTCTATCCAAAGAGAAAGGGTTAATCATGGATCTTCATAATTGATGCAAAGAATTGTCTAACTGTTTAGTAGCTCTGAGAGATAATTAACCCATAGTAAGCTAGAGAGCTCTTTCTGATCCTTTGTGTGTGTATATGTTATGACGGGCCAGGTCTATGGCCGCAGGAGGCCCACTGGGCAAACTTAGCCCTCAAGTTATCTTAGTTTTATTTCATATCGTGGTTATATATACGACTTGTAAGACTAATTTGAGAATTAAGTAATACGACTATTTCTATTGCCCGGCTCCCGGAGGAGCCGGAACCCTAAAACCCTAGCCGCCTCCTGTCTCTGCCGCCGCCCCACGCGCAAGGACGGCGCCTCGCCGCCGGCCGCCGCGTTCGAGCCCTCGCCCCGCTCCCTCCTTGCCCTACAGCCTCCGGCCAAGATCGGGCAGAACCCTAGCCCCTAACACCTTGGTATCAGGTTCCCGGGTTTCGACCATGTCTTCATCACCTCCAAACCCGACACCACCGCTGCCGCCGCTGCCCAACGCCTCCCTCACCGCCGCTGCCACCGATTCCACCAACGCCGCCGCTGCGTCGCCGGGCGCCACGGCCTCCCTATCGGCGCCGATCTCCACCGCACCCGACACCACGCCGGGCCAGGGCCAGCCGCAAACCACCATCCAACAACCACCGTCGTTGCCTCCCCCAACACCGCCGCAGTTCACACCGGAGGCTATGGCCGGCGTCCTCAACGACCTGGTCGTCGCGGTCCAGGGCATCCGCCTCTACTTGGCGAGCCCGTACGGGCCGCCTCCACCGCTTCATCCGGCCGCGGCCGCGGGCCAGCAGGCGCTGCCGTGGTACTCAGTACCGGCGGCCATCACCGGTGGCTACCCGGCGCTTCCCCCACCGGCGTCTTTGACGCCACCTTGGCCGCAGTGGCCGACGCCGTTCGCGGTGCCCACCGCGCCGCCCGCCACCACCCAGGGGCCGCAGTGGCCGACCTGGGCCCCGCCGCCCGCGCCGTCCCCCACCGTGTCGTCCCTCCCGGCGGCAACGGTGTAGGTTCCACCACCGCCCCCGCCCAACACTAGCCTGGGCCAGTCCTCGCCGAGCGGCCTTCCAATCCAGGAGGTCTGCTTCCCTTTGTCACTGTCACCACTTCCCGGGTGGCTCCACGGGCCGCCGTCGGCTTCCACGGAGGCTCGGCCACCGTCAGGGTTCTAGTTGCAGCCCGAGGCGTCGGGTGCCACAGGGAAATATGCCGGCCCTTCCACCCTGGACCAGCTCCGTCATCAGCCCTCCGTACCGCCGAGGCAGTGGGCCAGGGCGCGCCACACCAGCAGCCACCCCGGTTCGCAAAGATCGACTTCGCCACGTACGACGGTTTGGACGACCCGCTTAACTGGCTCAACCAGTGTGACCAGTTCTTCCGTGGACAGCGCACGCCCGCGTCGGAGCGCACTTGGCCGGCTTCCTACCATCTCCGCGGGGCCGCCCAGACATGGTACTACGCCCTCGAGCAAGATGAGGGCGGCATGCCACCGTGGGACCGCTTCCGCGAGCTATGTCTTCTTCGGTTCGGACCACCGGTACGCGGGAGCCGCTTGGCCGAGCTGGGCCGCCTGCCTTTCACCTCCACGGTGCCGGATTTCGTCGACCGCTTCCAAGCACTAGCGTGCCACGCGCCTGGTGTGACAGCCTTACAGCGGGCGGGGCTCTTCGTCGGCGGCCTTCCCGACCACATCCGCGTGGACGTCGAGATGAAGGGGCCACAAGACCTTCAGACGGCCATGTACTATGCTCGAGCGTTCGAGCAGCGTGCCTAGGCTTTGACGCGGCCATCCGCACCATGTGGGGGCCGCCAGCCCCCCCCCCCCCCGCCCCCCCCCCGGCCGCCTCCGGCAGCACCGGTGTCCTCTACCGCCGCCCCGGCAGCCACCCCGGCATCGACGCGGCCGTTCAGGCGCCTTACTCAGGCGGAGCAGCTGGAACGCCGGCGCTTGGGCCTGTGCTTCAACTGCGATGTGCCCAATGCGCCGGGCCATGTTTGCCCGCGCCTCTTCTACTTGGAGATGACGGACGAGACCGAGGAGGACACACCGGAGGTTGACCTCGGTGCCCCAGCCCTTGCGGAGCCCGCAGCGGCACCCGCACCTGCCCCGGCTACCGCCCTCGTGGTGTCACTTCACGCGTTGGCCGGCATCCGTGATGAACGGACGATGCTCTTACCGGTCATGATCCATGGCGAGCGCCTGGTGGCCCTCCTGGACACAGGTTCCACGCATAATTTCCTGCCGGAGGCCACCATGCGGCGCCTTGCAATACAGCCGACCGGAGGGGAGCAGTTGCGGGTCACTGTCGCTAATGGCGACCGTCTACGCTGCCACGGGCTCGCCCGCGACGTGCCCCTCACTATCGGCGACGAGCACTTCACCATCACCTGCGCCGACATCGATTTGGGTTGCTTCGACTTCATCCTCGGCGTCGACTTCTTGCGCACGTGGGGTCCCATTCTCTGGGACTTCGACGCGCTGACGATGACCTTCTGGCATTTGGGTCGTCGCATTCGGTGGGACGGCATTGGGGGGGCCGCACCCGCACCCCCTCTTCAGCTGGCCGCGACGGCCGCCGAGGCCGAGCATCCGCTCCTGGACGACCTCCTGCAGAAGCACCGGGATCTCTTTGAGGAGCCACAGGGCCTGCCACCGGCCCGGATCTACGACCACCATATTCAGCTCCTTCCGGGATCGGCCCCTATGGCCGTACGGCCTTACCGGTATCCGCAGCTGCAAAAGGACGAGTTGGAGCGGCAATGTGCACTCATGCTCGCCGTCGGCATCATCCGCATCTCGACGTCACCATTCACAGCGCCGGTCCTCCTCGTTCATAAGTCGGATGGCACGTGGCGTTTCTGCATCGATTACCGCGCCCTTGATGCTCTCACATTGAAGGACAAGTTTCCTATTCCGGTTGTCGATGAGCTTCTCGATGAGCTGCATGGGGCGCGCTTCTTCACCAAGCTGGATCTCCGGTCCGGGTATCATCAGGTGCGCATGCACCCGGATGACATCGCCAAGACGGCGTTTCGGACTCAACATGGCCACTTTGAGTTCTTGGTGATGCCGTTTGGCCTCTCCAATGCCCCGGTGACCTTTTAGGCCTTGATGAATGATGTCCTACGACCCGACTTGCATCGGTTTGTGCTCGTTTTCTTTGATGACATTCTTATCTACAGTGCCTCGTGGGCAGAGCACCTCCAGCATGTGGCTATCATCTTCAATGAGCTTCGGGCGCATCATCTTCATCTTAAGCGCTCGAAGTGCTCGTTCGGGACGCCTTCTGTCGCTTACCTCGGCCACGTCATCTCGGCCGAGGGAGTGGCCATGGACGCTGACAAGGTGGCGGCCATCGCCGCCTGGCCGATTCCGCAGTCTCCGCGGGCTCTTCGCGGGTTCCTTGGCCTCCTGGGGTACTACCGGAAGTTCATCTAGGAATTTGGACTAATCGCGGCCCCGCTCACGCGTCTTCTCCGTCGCGACGCCTTCTCTTGGGATGAGGAGGCCACTACAACATTCGAGGCCCTCAAGGGGGCCCTCACGACGGGACCCATCCTGCAGATGCCGGATTTCGACCTTCCATTCACCGTCGACTGCGACGCCTCCGGTGCGGGGTTCGGTGCGGTCCTTCATCAGGGCGATGGACCCCTCGCTTTCTTCAGCCGCCCCTTTGCCGCACGCCATCTTAAGCTGGCGGCGTATGAGCGTGAGCTCATTGGGTTGGTGCAGGCAGTACGCCATTGGCGGCCCTATCTTTGGGGTCGTTCCTTCCGGATCCGCACGGACCATTACAGCCTCAAGTTCATGCTGGATCAGAGGCTCTCGACAGTACCCCAGCACCAGTGGATCAGTAAACTCTTTGGCTTTGACTTCACCGTCGAGTACCGGCCGGGTCGCCTTAACACCGTTGCCGACGCCCTGTCTCGGCGTGACGCCGATGTGGACGACGGTGCGGCAGAGGGGGCGGCCTTCTGCATCATCACCGGGCCCTCCTTCGCCCTCTACGCCGACATCCGACAGGCGACCCCTGCCGTGACCGACTCCCTCCTCCTGCAGCAGCATCTGGCGGCGGGAGAGCTGGAGGAGCCGTGGCGCCTCGCCGATGGCCTGCTCCTCCATGGGCGCAGGGTCTTCGTTCCGGCGCACGACGATCTTCGCCAGCAGGTGCTACGCCTCGCCCACTCGGCGGGCCATGAGGGGGTGCAGAAGACACTCCATCGTCTCCGCGCCGACTTCTACATTCCCGGTGATCGTGCCTTGGTCCGTGACTGGGTACGGTCTTGTGTGACGTGCCAGCGCAACAAAATGGAGACTCTACGGCCGGCTGGCATGCTTCAGTCCTTGGAGGTCCCATCTCAGGTATGGGCGGACATCTCCATGGACTTCACCGAGGGCCTTCCCAAGGTGGGCGGCAAGTCCGTCATTCTCACAGTGGTCGATCGCTTCTCCAAGTATGCTCACTTCATCGCACTTGGCCATCCCTATTCAGCGGCGTCTGTCGCGCCGGCCTTCTTCGATGGCATTGTCCGTCTCCACGGGTTCCCTTCTTCGATCGTCAGTGATCGGGACCTCGTGTTCACGGGACACGTGTGGCGCGACCTTTTCCGGCTGGCGGATGTGAAGCTACGCCTGAGCACCGCCTTTCACCCTCAGACGGACGGCCAGTCTGAGATCATTAACAAGGTGGTTGCCATGTATTTGCGTTGTGTTACAGGTGATCGACCTCGCGCATGGATGGACTGGCTCTCGTGGGCGGAGTACTGCTACAACACCTCTTATCACTCCGCCCTCCGTGCTACGCCCTTTGAGGTGGTGTATGGCCGGCCACCCCCGCCGATCCTTCCGGTTGATCCAGCCTTGGCACAGACCGAGGCAGCCGGGGCTCTTCTGAGGAGCTGTGATGAGATGCTCGTGAAAGTCCGGCAACGGCTCCTACAGGCCCAACAGTTGGCCAAACATTACTATGATGGTCACCATCGCGAGGCGGAGTTCGCGGTGGGTGATTGGGTCTGGCTGCATCTACTTCATCGCTCTACGTAGTCCTTGGACCTAAGTGCGAGGAGGAAGCTCGGTCCTCGCTATGCCGGTCCCTTTGCTATCCTGGAATGCATTGGGAAAGTGGCTTACCGTCTTCAGCTTCCGGCAGGCGCGCGGATCCATGATGTCTTCCATGTCGGGCTGCTCAAGCCATTCCGCGGCGAGCCACCCGCGGCACCACCGGCTCTTCCACCGATCACGGACGGGTGTCTCCTTCCTGAGCCAGAGAAGGCACTGAAGGCTCAGCTGCGACGAGGCTCCTGGTACGTGGTGATTCAGTGGAGTGGACTACCAGAGGAGGACGCTACTTGTGAGCAGCGCGAGGAGTTTCGCCAGCACTACCCCGACTTTCAGCTCGAGGACGAACTGTTTGCGTAGGCGGGGAGAGATGTTATGACCGGCCAGGTCTATGGCCGCAGGAGGCCCACTGGGCAAACTTAGCCCTCAAGTTATCTTAGTTTTATTTCATATCGTGGTTATATATACGACTTGTAAGACTAATTTGAGAATTAAGCAATAAGACTATTTCTATTGCCCGGCTCCCAGAGGAGCCGGAACCCTAAAACCCTAGCCGCCTCCTGTCTCCGCCGCCGCCCCACGCGCAAGGACGGCGCCTCGCCGCCGGCCACCGCGTTCGAGCCCTCGCCCCGTTCCCTCCTTCCCCTACAGCCTCCGGCCAAGACCGCGCAGAACCCTAGCCCCTAAAAGTAAATACACTGAGGTTCTTAGCGATGATTTGTTCTGGTCAATTCTTATGCACGTGGTTGCTATTCTTCTCTTAATATTTCTATGATTTCTCATGCATATATTCCGGCTTGGTATCCAAACATGGTGTTCAGTTCACTATCTTATGTTGTGCACAATACTTGGATATGCCCTACTGAGAAATCTCAAAATTGTTCTTCTTTGAATTGTATAGCTTAGGAGCATTTGTTGTATGTAAGCACATATAGAAATAAGATTTCATCTATTTTTGGGGATATGGTGGTAGAAACAACAAGGAGCATGACCGGGATAGGAGAGTGCAGAGGGCACTGCTAGTGCACTACATCACATATGACATCTGTAGGAATGATGGCATCAACTGTCATTTGCACGTTTAAAGATTCACAATGGAGGTGGGATTGGTATATGCTTTGTCAGCAGAAATCATAGGTAACGAAGTTGGATAATATACATAGTTTTCCTTTGGATTCCTTACGAAAGACTAATTTCCAGAATGCATATTTTGTAAGACTATTAGCTAGCTTGATTTGAATGCTATTGGAATTGTTTTATTCTTTTAGGTGTCATAATCTCTAGCGGTAGCTAGCCTGGTTTGGAGGTGTTGATCTTTGACATCTCATTTGGAACCGTTCACTCTTTGCTTATGATTTGGATGCCCTGCAGTGGAATCCGGCTGAAAAAGCGAAACCAAACGGGGACAAAGACTCTCCTCATTATTCAGGTATGCAAGAGAATAATGGAGTTGTTCGATCTGGAGTTTATTCCAAGGTGCATAATTTACCAAATGAACTATAATGCTAATGATTGTGTTCCATTTAATTTCTTGGAGTTGTCACGCATTAAATTCTTGACGCAATCCCTCTACATTTTTTATGGGTTTTGAATTCTATGTAGCCATTCGTCTCATAGCTGCAATTGGAAGGCCAAATTCAAAGTTCGGTCTTTTTCTAGAAACTGAAACAGTGGCATATAGTATTGTATTTCTCTACAGTACATCCTCTCGCTTTCTAGAGAACTGATCATACCTATCTTGCTTGATTTGTTTGTGATCTGTATGTTACTCTGGATGTCTCTTGAAAAAAATGGATATGAATGAGAGGCGCTCCAAGGAGCAAGAGAAATCATTTGTAAATAGAAGTGCACTTTGATATTTTTATGCCATTGATATAACTAGAATATTAATGATGGTTGTATATAGAGTTTTAGACTTGTGGCTCTTTTGTTTACATTATGAGTAGTACCAATCTTATAAGATGTTCGTTATCCAGGTATAACTTGGGAACATGTATCGATGGACAATGCTATATGGATTTGATACTTTTATTGATTAATTGTATAGCGTATGTTATTAAAGAGTTTAGAGTTGTTTATCATGTTCTTTATGCTGGAGTTAAAATTTTCATGTAGATAATGACATCATCTTCATAATGAAGCCGCAACTTCTGCCTCGTACTTTTTCCATTGTACTCTGATGGCATCACTTCAATACGTGTATGACAGGAGTAAGGATGGCTCCATACTCCGTAAGTTTTCACCCTATTCCACGAAGCCATTTCATCAGTTTTTGGCTTCTGACACACTTTCAAAAAGGATATTGATTACTGATAACTTGTAGATGTTTAAAGGGCATATGCATCATACACTGAAGGTCCGCCGCCCCATCCGTTTTACCTGAAGTGGCTGCAAAATAAAATGTAGGGGCGACAGACGGAATTTTGCGAGTGGTGGCGGCGACCCAATTAGTGCTTCTCTGCGTGCACCCTTTTCTATCCACAGTGGGAGATTGGGGGCACGCAGGGTAGCAGAAGCTAGGACGTGCGTTGGTTGGGCAAGCCAGAGCTCTGCATGCATACTTGGTATGTAATAATGGAGCACAGAAGAGGCGCCGGCTGGCAGAGATTTTCCTCTAAACATTGTCTCTCAACGGCTGTCTGCATGTGGCAAGTTGGAGAGACTAGAGAGTAGCGATCTTGTAGTAGAGTTTTGGCCAGAGACTGGGATTCATGAGAGATGTTGCTTCGAGAAACAAATTTTGTACTGGTAATTGTTCCGTCCTCTCTGTTATATCTCTTCGCACTTACTTGTGATTTCTATTTATGTCTGCATACATATTTTTGTTGGGGAACATAGTATTTAAAAAAAATTCCTATGCACATGCAAAATCCATCTAGGTGATGCACATCAACGAGCGGGGAGAGTGTGTCTGTCGGTGTCAAAACCGGCGGATCTCGGGTAGGGGGTCTCGAATTGTGTGTCTACGGTCGATGGTAACAGGAGACAGGGGACACAATGTTTACCCAGGTTCGGGCCCTCTCTATGAAGGTAATACCCTACTTCATGCTTGATTGATCTTGATGGATATGAGTATTACAAGAGTTGATCTACCACGAGATCGTAATGGCTAAACCCTAGAAGCCTAGCATGTATGACTATGAGTATGATTGTATATCGATCCGGACTAAGCCATCCGGTTTATATAGACGTCGGAGGGGACTAGGGTTGTACAAGGTCGGTTACAGAGAAAGGAATCTTCATATTTGGTTGCCAAGCTTGCCTTCCACGCCAAGGAGGATCCCATACGGACACGGGAGAGAGTCTTCGGTCTTAAATCTTCACAGCCTATTAGTCCAGCCCATGTCCAATAGGCCGGATGCCCGAGGACCCCTTAGTCCATGACTCCCTCAGTAGCTCCTGAACCAGGCTTCAATGACGAGGTGTCCGGTGCGCAAATTGTCTTCGGCATTTCAAGGCGGGTTCCCCCTTTTCGAATACTCCAAGATAGTCTTCGGACGAAACGACAGTGTCCAGACCTGCAACACAAGTATCACAGCCTTAGAGAGTACAATATTTCACGAGTCCAATCTGCTGATAATTTTTATAACGTGACATCACGCTCGCCCGGTTGTTTATTTCGAACCGTTTCCTATCCCGCCGTTCCACGTTTCGAGGTGTGGTTTTTATTGGCACGTCCTGTCGAAGCAGAGATAGTGTCCCCTTATTGCGGGATTCTCATTAATACGAGCGGGGGTAACCCAACCGTTCTGTTGGAAAGATTCCTTAGGAATAGGAAGGTCTTCAGGCCTAGGAGGAGGCGTTCAATACCCGGTGCCTTTATAAAGGAACCAAGGACCGTCTTTTTACACCAAACCTCTCCTCAGCCTTTCCAACCTCGAGTTATAGCACCCAAGGTTCGAATTCATTGCCCCAAGCTTCCCCATCATGTCCAGACCCAGCCCTCAAGGTCGATGGATGGCTTCCTACGTTACAGAGGATGATATTGCAAAGCTTCAAGCGGCTAGATACCTAACCGCGGGGATTTCCCACATGCTTCCTGCTCAAGGACAGGTTATTCCGACCCCCAGATACGGCGAGAGGGTCGTATTCATCTCTCACTTCCTCCGAGGGCTAGGATTCGCTCTCCACCCCTTCGTCTGGGGGCTAATGTTTTATTACGAACTAGATTTTCACTATCTAACTCCGGATTCCCTTCTCCACGTCTCGGCATTTATCATCACGTGCGAGGCCTTCCTCTGAATCCCCCTACACTTCGGCCTATGGGTCAAGACCTTTAGTGTGAATCCGAAGGTAGTCGATAGGGAACGGGCGGATTGTGGCGGTCTGTAGTAAGCAAGCTTACCAACACTCTCTGGCCAAAAGGCTCCTTCACCGAAACTTCCAATCAATGGGAGCGAGAGTGGTTTTATGTCACGGAACCTCATAGTACCAAGTGGGCAGCTATACTTGTGTTCCGTTCCAGCCCTCCGTTACAACTTGCATCATGGATTAATAAGGGGCTGGACTGGGGATCAGTTGACGAAGTGTAGACTCTACAGAGCCGCATCCGAACCCTCATTGAGAAGGACATCGATCTTGTCTGCTGAACTCTGACATGCCAGCATAGGCCTCTCCGCCTGTGGGAGTTTAATCCGGAAGGACCATGAACCCTCCAACAATTCTTCGGCAACATGCACAAAGGGATGTGGAATTTGTTTTTTGGGAAACGAAAACATTAGTCGGACACCACTGAGGACGCCGGCCTCGACTGCAACCGTCCAGATACCCCGGTAAGCACTTGACTTCCGAACACTTTGTAGTTAAGTATGTCGTAATACATTACTGAGAAAATTATCTTCTACCAGGGCTTGATAAATAAAGCAGAACTAATTAGGTGTTCGGCCCCCCTTCCCGAAGGCTGAGCGGATCCCGTACTAACAAGGATGCTGGCCCCGGCACCATACCAGATGCCCGTGAAGGAGAGCAAAGCGGAGAGTGGGAGGACCAAAGATGGCCTCCATCCCGAAGGTATATCAGACATTGTGTCTGGGGGAATCAAGGTTCCATCGTTCGAAGACAAAAATGAAGGGGAGGTCAACGTCTCTTCCTCCCATGGAAAGAAAAGGGCCGCCTCCGAAGATTGGGAGGAAAAGGCTCCTAAGCGAGGCAAGATGTCTCTGATGGGTGGCTCGGGCTTGGAGGATGACATCATCGCGTAGTCCCATGATGAGGACAAGCCTCAGGCCAAATCGTAAGTGAACAAGTGTGTTTTAAACATGTCTCGTTCCTTTCTTGTAACATCCAGAATATATGTCTTTTGCAGTTCAGCACACAGTCTTCTTGAACAGTCCTCTTCCTCGGGGGACCTTCTCCCGGAGATGATGTAAAGCGAGACGCCTCCACCGGTCTCCTCGCCCAATAGGACAGACGACTTTGAGGTATCGTCGTGGAGGGTCTCCACTGATCAACAAGTGGTGCAAGGGATGACGAAGACACTACCCGAAGGTGATACTTCGGTGGCCCAGGGTTCGGGGACCAACAATGGAGGTCCCGAGCAGTACGGTCTATAGCCAGATACGAATAAACAGATTCCTTCAATGGGAGGCCGTACTCCTCCAGCAGCTTCCGGAGACACAGAGGCACCGGGTATATTGACGAACATGTTGCGGCAGGCGTCCGTCTTAGAGGAACATCGTACCTTGATGGGCACAGTGGTTGAAAAGGTCATGTCCGCGAAAAGCGGATTGAATGAGGCCTTCCTGAGCCTGCTAAGAGGCTTTGAGGTTTGTACTGTAATATGTTCGATTGTGTTTTATTCACAAAATACACCTATGTATAGATAGTAGCCCCTGAGACTCTGATTGGCTTCCCGAGGGAGGCGACCAAAGGATCAAAAGATATGCCCAGGAAATAATCTGATTAATTGGAACACAGGCTGTGACCTCCCCGGTAACTGCCCGGACTACAGAAGTTGCGGATTTGCAACACAAGATTGATGAGGCGGATAATGATATCATGCTTATCAACTGGCGACTTGACGAGGCGCAAGGTATGTTTTTTGGGCAGCCATACTATGCACGTGTTTACAATATAAGCATGATAAGAAGAATTGTGTAATAAGATGTACATATCTACAGATGGTGCTATCGCAGTCGAGGTCCTTCGAGCTGAGCTAGCCCGGGCCAAGGAGCACGCCTAGATTAGTAATGCGGCTGTCGAAAAGGCATATGCCGAGTTAAAGGCCGAACAGGCTGCTCGGCACCCATACGAGGAGAACATATCCTCGATGATGCTTGAACTAAAGGAGGCCGCTAGCCGCTGTGCATTTCTCGAGAGGGATAATAAAGCCAAAATGGCTGATCTTGACAAGGCCTTACAAGAGGCAAGAGAAGCCCGGTCCGAATCTAGAGCGGCCCGGGAGGAGATCCGACAAGCTGGGGAGATCACGGTTGGTAAGCCCTTTTTATTGCAAACTAAGTTCGACGATCCGAATTATGCCCCGCTTAATCAAGTGTGGAGTTCTCCAGATGCTTTATTGGATTTGCCGAAGAGTGCTTCCGATGCGGCGCAGTTTTACCAAGCGCAAGAAGGATTTATAACAGAGTAGCAATCACACACTTATTACATCGAATGTCTCAAAAGAGAACTTATTACAATAGATATGGCTTAAGGCCATCTAATACGATAACAGCGGAAGGCTTGGAAGATAAAGTGAGTCCATCAACTCCAACGGCATAGTTGAGCTGTACGGCAACGACCTAACGAACCTTACTCCTCGTCTGAAAAGTCTGCAACATAATATGTTGCAGCCCGAAAACGGGTCAGCACATGGAATATGCTGGCAATATAACACTGTAGGGCAAGAACTGAATAATGCTATCACTACATGCATATTTGGCTGGTGGAAAGCTCTATGGTTAAAGTTTTTTTGCGAAAAGCCAATTTTTCCGTACTGCAAAGGAATAGATTTTATTTAACTATCATGGTAGTTGAAACATCATTGAGAAGGTTCCTCCAACTCAATCCCAAACTAAAAGTAATTATCAACCCAACAATATTAATTTAGAGTGATGAGATACATACGATAATCCAAGTTCTAGATACTCAAGATGTCCATAACCGGGGACACGGCTAACCATGATTAGTTCGTACACTCTGCAGAGGGTTGCGCACTTTTCCCCACAAGACTCGATCTCCTCCGTTGGATTTCTCGCACTACATGATGTTTGAGAAACGGATGACCGAGACACAGTCTTTCAGAAGCATTAACTCTCTACTCCGGATAGACTATACCACCTACAACCCACTACATGTGCTAGTCTACCTCTTCGAGAGCTTCACGCGACTTACTCAACTATGCTAGAGCCCATAATAGCTTGTGGCTGCACACGGAAGTTTCTAGCATGAAGTATCTCAGTTCCCTTTGAGCCTGGGTGGCGGACCTTAGGATTATCACACGGGTACTCTGGGATATCCTAGGACAACACTAGATTCTCTAGGTGCCCGACAAGCAATCCACCCAGAGGTGTATTAAAGTTGCCACCTTAAGTTGAACCATTAATTAACAATCTCGCATCTGTCATGGATTCACTCAACCAATCCACGTCTACGAGCATAGCATAGCAGTATAAGCATAACGTAGAAGTAACTCCCAGGGTTCGATAATAACAGGGCAATAGGTTCTACCTCATCAACTACTTCCCAACCCCACATGTTAACCAGTCCTAACCATGCAATGTTTGAGGGTTGAAACAAATGCATAAAAACTGGGTGATAAAAAGGTATGATCAAAGTGTTACTTGCCTTGCTGATGATCCGCAAAACCTAGAGACTCGTAGTAGCACGCTTCGCACTCCGGGTGTTCTATCGCAAACAAACAATAGCATACATAAGCAATCAAGCAAAGACGCACGGGTAAAGCACGAGTAAGAAGATCTAACTAGAAAGTTCAACTTAAGAACTCCGTTTTGCAAAAAGACTCAAATCAAATGGAGCAACGAAACTCAAACTGCGAAAGAAACAAGATCCGATTACTAATCTGGACTAAAGTCAAATTTTATAGTAGCAAAAACTTGTTCCAGTTGGTTTTACAAAAAGAGGGTTTCGAGACGAAACTCTAGGCGCTTGAATCGCATGATTCCGATAAACGAGCGAAAAGATATACTAAAACGAAAATCGGATCAGAAATCGCGATTGAAAATAATCGTGAAAATCCTAGAAAAAGAAAAACTGACGAAGAGGCTAACGAATGGACGTTCGCTGTCTGTGACTAAACGGTGAAAACCATTCGTTAAAACAAACGTAAAAACGGGCGTTCGCTAAATAACTAAGCCGAAAAAAATCGAACCGGATCTAAAAAAACGGATTTAGGGTTTCGAAAAAAACCAAACGGTTCTCTCACGAAAACTGAGGCGGCTACCTCGGGTTCGGCGAGGTTTGGCGATGGCGGGGCGGCTCCGGTGCGGCGGCGTGAGGCGGCGGGCTGCGGCGGCAGCGCACGAGGTGACGCGGGGCGGCGGCGGCAGCATCGGCGGCTAGGGTTAGGGTTAGCGTTCGGGGGCGGGGCGCGGCTGGGCTGGCTCGGGTGCGGGGCGCGGCTTTTAAGAGGGCCAGCCCGAGGTCTCCTGGCCGGGTACGGCCCGAAGTCGGTTTGACCTTTTTTAAAAAAAATATTCCGACATGCAGAAAAAAGAAAGAAAAGAAATACTAAACGGACTCCAAAAATCCCGAAATAAATTTTTCCCATCCTCTAAAAATAGGTCGGACAAGGTGAACATTTATTTGGGCTAAAATGCAATTTTGAATAACGCATATTTTTCCTAATTCAAATAAAATAGTGATAAAACTCCAAATAAAAATCTTATTTGATTTTAATATTAAATCTCTGATATTTCTCTATTTTGAGGAAGTCATTTTATCCTCTCTCTTTTATTTTTATAAAAGAAATATTCGAAGAGAAAATAATTAAAATCAAACGATCCTCTTTTCGAAATTCGAGAAAACTCGAATGTGAAAATAATGAAATCCCCAACTCTCTCCATAGGTCCTTGAGTTGCGTAGAATTTCTAGGATCAAGCCAAAATGCAATAAAATATGATATGCAAGGATGATCTAATGTATAACATTCCAAATTGAAAATTTGGGATGTTACAAACCTACCCCCCTTAAAATGAATCTCGCCCTCGAGATTCGGGTTGGCTAGAAAATAGGTGTGGGTGGTCTTTGCGAAGATCATCCTCTCGTTCCTAGTTGGCTTCATCCTCGGTATGGTGGCTCCACTGAACTTTGCAAAACTTAAGAACCTTGCTGCAGTTAACTCGCCTGGCAAACTCGAGGATCCTGACTGGCTTCTCCTCATAGGTCAAATCGTTATCCAACTGAATCGCTTCCAGCGGTACTGTACCTCTCAGGGGAATGTCAGCCATCTCTGCGTGGCACTTCTTCAACTGAGAAGTGTGGAACACATCGTGAACTCGTGACAATCCTTCAGGCAATTCCAACTTGTAAGCAACTTTTCCCATACATTCCAAAACTTTGTATGGTCCCAGAATCGTGGTGCTAACTTTCCCTTAACTCCAAAGCGCTTAACTCCTTAGAGTGGTGATACCCGAAGATACACTCTGTCTCCGATTTCATAGACTACCTCCTTGCGTTTTGAATCTGCATAACTTTTCTGTCGGGACTGAGCTACCTTCAGTCTATCTCTAATCAATTTAACCTTCTCTTCTGATTCCTTAATCAAATCTGGTCCAAACAACTGACAGTCTCCAACTTCATCCCACAACAACGGTTTCCTGCACCTTCTTCCGTACAAGGCTTCGAAAGGTGCCATCTTCAAACTGGCCTGATAACTGTTGTTGTACGAGAACTCTGCGTAGGGCAAGTCGTCATCCCAACTAGATCCATAATCTAGTGCACAAGCTCTCAACATATCCTCCGGAATCTGGTTTACTCTCTCGGTTTGTCCATCTGTTTGCGGGTGAAAAGCTGTACTAAACTCCAGTCTGGTTCTCAAAGTTTCATGCAACTGATTCCAAAACTTTGAGGTAAACTGGGTTCCTCTATCTGATACAATTGTTCTCGGAACTCCATGCAAACATACGATCCTGGTCATGTATATCTTGTCCAACTTGGCACTTGTATAGGTGCTTTTCACTAGGGTAAAGTGAGCTACTTTGGTCAAGAGATCAACTACTACCCATATAGAATCATATCCTTATTTGGTCCTGGGCAATCCGGTGATGAAATCCATGCCAAGTTTATCCCACTTCCATTCGGGTATCGGCATAGGCTGTAACAATCCGGCTGGGTTTTGATGTTCTGCCTTCACTCTCTGACATACATCACATAAGGCTACATACTCGGCAATATCCTTCTTCATACCAGTTCACCAGAAACATTCCTTTAAATCCACATACATCTTGGTGTTTCCGGGGTGTATCGAGTATGGTGAGTCATGAGCCTCCTGCAGTATTAACTTCCTAATCTCCATGTTATTGGGCACATAAACTCGGTCCTCAAACCACAAGGTGTCGTGTTCATCCTCACGAAAACCTTTGGCCTTTCCTTTGCTCATTCTCTCTTTTATCTCGGCGATCTCTTTGTCATCCTTCTGGGCTTCTCGAATCTTTCCTAACAATGTAGACTGAACTTCCATTGTTGCAACAAAACCTCTAGGGACAATCTCCAATTTAAGTTCCTTGAGATCCTCTGCCAACTCCTTTGGCAATCCTGCGCTTATGAATTTGTTGTCATAACTCTTCCGGCTCAAAGCGTCTGCTAGGACGTTGGCCTTGCCTGGATGATAGTGAAGCTTCATGTTGTAATCCTTTATCAGCTCCAACCATCTCCTCTACCTAAGGTTCAGCTCCTTCTGTGTGAAAATGTACTTCAAACTCTTATGGTCAGTGTACACATCGCAATGGTTTCCAATAAGATAATGTCTCCAAGTCTTCAATGCATGCACTACGTCAGCCAATTCCAAGTCATGCGTGGCATAATTTAACTCATGAGGTTTTAATTGTCGCAAGGCATACGAAACAACTCTTCCGTCCTACATCAGTACTCCTCCAAGTCCTAAGCGAGAGGCGTCGCAATACACTTGGAAATCCTTGCGTATATCCGGCAGAATCAGTACTGGGGCAGTAGTCAGACGTTTCTTTAACTCCTGAAAACTCGCTTCACATTCTTCCATCCATTTAAATTTGGTGTCCTTCTTCAATAGCTTTGTCATTGGCTTCGCAGTCTTGGAAAAATTCTCAATGAATCTCCGGTAGTATCCTGCTAGTCCAAGAAAACTGCGGATCTCGCTAACCAAAGTGGGTGCCAACCATTCTGTGACTGACTGAACCTTGGTGGGGTCTACTGCTATACCTTCTCCTGATATAACATGTCCAAGGAATCCAACTTCTTTCAACCAAAACTCACATTTGCTGAACTTGGCATACAACTGATGTTCACTGAGTTTCTCGAGAACTAAACGCAAATGCTCTTTGTGCTCCTCTTCATTCTTCGAGTATACCATTATATCATCAATGAACACCAGAACAAACTTTTCCAAATATTCCATGAACACTATGTTCATCATGCTCATGAAATAGGCAGGGGCGTTAGTCAGTCCAAATGACATGACCGTATACTCATATAACCTGTACCTTGTGGTAAATGCGGTTTTAGGTATATCCTTTTCCCGGATCTTCAGCTGGTGATATCTTGATCGCAGATCGATCTTCGAAAACACCTTAGCTCCTTGCAACTGGTCAAACAAATCATTGATCATCGGCAGTGGGTATTTGTTCTTGATCGTCACCTCATTCAATGCACGATAATCAACAACCATCCTTAGAGACTTATCCTTCTTCTCAACCAAAAGCACTGGGGCTCCCCATGGTGATGAACTCCGTCGGATGTAACCTTTCTCCAGTAACTCCTTGATCCGCTTCTTAATCTCCTCCAGATCATTTGCGGGCATCCGGTAGGGTCTCTTTGATATTGGCCCGGTACCTGGCAATAGCTCTATCAAAAACTTGATGTCTCGATCCGGTAGCATGCCTGGTAACTCCTCTAGAAAAGCATCTGGGTAATCCTTCACTACAGGCACTTCTTCCTGAACAACTCCCATGAGGGTATTTACTTGGCTCCACCTAGGCGCATATCTAGATACATACTTGATCCTTTTTCCCTCTGGGGTGGTGACATAAATTGATTTTCTACCACAGTCAATGCTTCCTCCATACTTTGACATCCAGTCCATGCCTAATATCACATCCAATCCTTCTGACTCCAAATTTTTTAGGTCTGATGGAAAAACATGGCTACCAATGGTTAGGGGTATCTGGTCGCACCATCGACTGGCCATATACTCTGCTCTAGGTGAACTTACTAACATAGGGGTCCTAAGGGTTTGGGTTGGTAGTTTAAACTTATCCACAAATCCCCTTGATATGTACGAATGTGATGCACCAGTATCAAAAAGAACAAGGGCGGTAAAAGACTTAACCAAAAACTTACCGATAAATGCGTCTGGCTGTCCTTCAACCTCCTCCACGTTAACGTGGTTCACTTGTCCTTTGTTTAATGGGTTGGGCTTCTTCCCAGCGCTCCCATTACCATTCCCATTCTTCACTTCAGGGCACTCCGTGGCATAGTGTCCAGTCTTCCCGCACTTCACTACAAAAAAATACACTTCCGTGATGATACATGTTTGTCACAGTAGGTCGCTTTTTTTGTCATGCATGTACATCCATGACAAAATCAAGATAGTCATACCTATGCTGTCGTAGAAGTGTTCCATGACATTACCAAAATTATCATCACGGAAGTGTCCACTTCCATGACGATAAATCGCGCGTCACAGAAGTGCTTTCGTTAAGGGTCACCGACATGTGGCATCCACCGTAACGGAACGCCGTTAAGCTATCGGGTCGGGTTTTGGATCCGATAACCCGTTAACAGCCCCGACCAATGGGAAATTTCCACATGTAAAATTCTTATTGGCCGGACAAAACATGTGTCAGCTCGTCAGTGGGTCAGATAGGCGCCTATGATACGTCGACACGTGGCACGGCCCAACAGAGGCCCATTCTTGTGAAAAGGCCGACCCGTTTGACTTGGTCAAAAGCTGGCGGGCCGGCCCATGGAAAGCATGTTAACGGCATGTTCGAATATAGCCCATTTATAGCCCGCTAACCCAAGGCCCGTTACGCCCTATCCGAATTAGGCCCAATAGCGTCATTTGGGCCATCCAATATGATTCCAGCCCGTTTTCACTTCTGGCCCATGTATGGCCCATGATGTCTTTCGGCCCATATGAGGCCCTACGTAACTCTTGGCTTACTAATGGCCCGTGGTGAAACTGGCCTGCAATGAACAGTGTATCACTTTACACCCATTAATGGCCCGTGGTGAAACTGGCCCGTAATGAACAGTGTATCACTTTATACCCATTAACGGCCCGTTATTCCGTTGGGCCGTTTCCAGCCCATGTTATCTTTCGGCCTTCTCAGAGCCCATTTATTCTTGGGCTCATTTCCAGCATTCGTTTACTTACGGCCTGTTACTGTCATTTTCTGCTTGTGGGCCAAATTCAGCCCGTGGTTACAGTCGGCCCGTTTGTGGTCCGTTAATACGTTGGGCCGATTTCGTAGCGTCATCAAATACGACCTATTAATGATGGCCAGTTATGGTCGGCCCATGAACGGACGATTCCAACTCTAGCCCGTTTACGGCCATAATGCGGTCTGTTTGGCCCATGTTTGGCCAATCGATTATACGGCCCGTATAAGGCCCATTGATAATACGGCCCGCAGAAGGCCCATTGTTTCTACGGCCCGTAGAAGGCCCATTGTTTCTACGGCCCGTAGAAGGCCCACTGTTTCTACGGCCAGTAGGAGGCCCAGTGTCACTACAGTAAATATTAGCCCATGGTTATTGTGGCCTAGTTTTTAAAAATAGGTTATTGCAGCCACTAGCTAACCGCGGAAAAGAACTGCAATGACTACAAGCAAACAAATAAACAAGACAACAAGGAAATAAATACACAAGCAACTAACGCTAGGCTATCACGGCTATTACGCATATTACATCCACTGGGCATCAAAGTTCGCCACCAATGCAAATATACGGAACAAAGCAGCATATCATATACACTGGTTGTCAAAGTTGGCGACCAGCGCAAATAAACGCCGCAGCAAAACAATTCCAGAACTGAAACCACTTCAGAAGATCTCAAGAAACAATATCCTGAGTGCCCATAATGCTGGCAAGATGCTTAGCAAGCTTATTAACTTTCTCTTGTTTGGCGCTTAAATCCTCCAGCACTTGCTGTTGCTCCAGAAAATATGCATCTGAATTCTGCAGGGACTTCCTCAGTCCTTCAGCTTCCTGTCGCAGCACATCTGATCGATGTCTTTCCACTTGAAGTTGAGACTCAAGAAGACGAACTGATTCAGGCAGCGAGTTCGAAGAGCTTGCGCCAGTAATAGTGGCCAGTAACTCGAACACTACATCAAGACAACACTTTTGGGTGCCCTCACTATCGTCAAGATAGTTTTTATCACCTTTCTTGGAGACCAACAGGGATGTCTCACCATCTTGAACCTTATCTGAATTACTTCCTTTACCATTGGATAACGCGATACTGTTCTCCAATATTTTTTCCGCATTCTAAAAGAGAAACAAGCAGACACATCACATGTTTACCATGTTGTATATGAAACTCATTTTGGTAAATGAGTTCGGTAGTAAAGTGGACAGGATAACAGCATGAAACAAACATATATCTATGTACCATGGTCACTTTATGGTCTATATCATTCTAGTTTTTGTTGCCAAATCAAGATAGAGACACAGTTCAAATAATATTTGTTCAAGACAAAGCAAAATAGACAGAATATAAGTGTGGGTAACTATAGAGCAATAACAACACTTGTAATGTGCATGACATGAGAATATAACTGTTTATTCAATTGAAACTAAAATCAACATAGAGCAGGTTACAACAACAAACCAGTTAAAGAAACAAGTTTAAAACATACCTGTTGCGCCATTGGAGTTTCAATTCCATCCTTCAAATTTGAAAATAGTTGGTATGAGTAAATACAGTCATGCAAGAGCAAAGGAGTATGAACCATAGTTATAGAACCTGACCTGAGAACAAATCTTCTTCTCCTTTAAGCGTTGAGTTGGGATTCGGAGTGGTGGTCCTCATGCTTTGGGCACTGCAGTTCCCTTACTAACTGCTCGTGTTTGGGTGCTCTGTGGTGGAGACAGTGCTGTGTCAACTGGAACTGGGTTACTATCTGGTTGGGGTTAGAAGGGGTGTAGCTGGTTCTCTATCCAACTGGGTAGGGGTACAATCTGCGGGAGTCTGGGTTATGTGCGGTGGATCTGGTCCTTGGGCAAGTACAACCGTGGTTCTATCTGCATCAACTGGTAACACTATCTTTTCTGAAGACCGTGTTGTTACTCCCTTAGATACTGCCATCACGCTCTCCAATTCAAATGGCTGATAAACAACAAAAGTAATTAAAAGTATAGACATTGTATGATAGACAGGTGCAATGGATAGTGGGGAATAAAAGAGGGCATGAAATAATTCATATTTATGTTGTCTAACCAAATAGGATAGCATGACACAATTTCACATATATGATGGCTAACTAAACAAGATAGCATGACACAATTTCACATTATGATGGCTAACTAAAAAAGATGGAAAGACATAGTTCAAAATATGAGACTATGTAAACAGGATGACATGACATAACTATATAATGTGTTTATTAAATAGGTTGGCATGCCATAATTCAAAATATGATGAATGTAAACACTAAACAGGATGAGATGATATAACTATATGATGTCTTTATTAAATGGGTTTCCATGCCATAATTCAGATATATGATGTGTATGTACTATGTAAACATGATGGCATGATATAATTCAAATATATGATTTATATAGTAAGCAAGTAAGCAGATGGCAATCCATATATGATGTAAAAACTAAGCAATGCAAGACAACATGCATGACATGGGTAATATAACCCTGCCAAGTTTGAGCATAGACCTCAGGGGGAAAATAGGACTGGTCATCAGTCTCTGAATCCTCCTCTGAGGAGCTCTCTGTAACCAGCAAGATGTCTGCTTCAGCAGGTAGCATTGTCTGCTCTGAATACCTTGTTTTCACTCCAGATACTTACATCACTACTTCAAATGGCTGATGCACAGGAAGAGTAGTTGAATATACAAACATTGTCGACAAATGGAACATGTAATACAAAAAAATGATAGCATGATATAATTCACATACATGATGATTGGCTAAACAGCATGGCATTGCATAATTCACATATATAATGCCTTTGCAACAAGATAGCATTGTATAATTCACATATATAATGTCTTGCAACAAGATGGCAATGCATAATTCACATATATGGTAATTAGACACTGAATAGGTGGCATTCACACAAAGCATGTCTAAACTAATCAAATGACATAGCAATGCGAGACACCATACGCACAATATGAGCAACATAACCCTGCCAAGTTAGAGAATCCACCTCGGGGGGAATAGGACTGGTCGTCTGTCTTTGAATCCTCCTCTGAGGAGATATCCATAACCAGCGAAATATGTGCTTCGTCAGATAGCATAGTCTGCTCTGAAGACCTTGTTTTCACTCCAGAATTTGCCATCACCGTGTCAAATGGCTGATGCACACGAAGAGCAGTTGAATGTAATAACATTTTTGACAAATGTAATATGTAACCAAAAAAAGGATGGCCTGATAAAATTTACATATAAGATGACTGGCTAAGCAGGATGGCATTGCAAAATTCACATATATGATGCCTGGCTAAACAAGATGGCATTGCATAATTCACATAAACGATGAATAAACTAAACAAATGGCATTCGCACAAAGGATGTCTAAACTAAGCAGATGGCATATTTGATGTATAAAGTAAGCAATGCAAGACACCATATGCATGATATAACCAACATCAACATGCCAAGTTAGAGCGAAGACCTCAGGGGGTAAATAGGAGTTGTCTTCTCCTTCTGAATCCCCCTCAGAACAGATATCTTCCTCTCGATTACAATCCGAAATGCGTGGAGGGGGGCTACCTTTGTGCCTACCATGGAGCGATGTCTGCATGAAATTTTATTGCCACGCAAGGCTCGTCTCTTTTGCTCTACATGTTCAGTTCCATTATTTACAATAACTATCATGCATAGGAATAAAACATAGTGAGATTATGTAAGGAGTGCATGCAGAAATCCAGAGTGATGGTAGCAACCTGTGGATAGACCCAAAACCAATAATAGCAGGCAGATAATGGCTTCAGTTAAAAAATACAGATAATGGCTTCTTTACAGTTTGTTTCCCACCCAACATGAAACTCATAGTAGACACCGGAGATTAACCAGATAGTAGATAGATACTATTGATAGAGGCCCCGATATGTACCCCACAACCATTTAAAAACTCAAGTTTGACCATTAGTTTGGAGCTGACTCAGAGTCTAATCGGTGAACAGGACGATAAAGTAGCATGTAATATTAAGCGATGCATAACGTAAGTAGACACGAAAGAGTGAGACCTCTCTTGCGGACCCGTGTAGTCCTCGAGGTCATCTGCTCGGTTGATGATGGTAGTGCAGTTTTCATGGCTTCCAGCGGCGGGGCAGAAGATCTGAGGCCGCAAAAGACAGTCTGGAGGCCGGATCCCTGCTGTGCTGGACCCTTCTGTCATTGGAGCAGCTGAGCTGGGGTGGACGACAGCGCAGCAGGAGCGGGACAAACCACGCAAGGTTTTCTTTGACAACTATCTGTAAGAGAAGTAATTCTGTAAGGGCTCGTTTGAATTAGAGGATTCCAACAATGCAGGGATAGGAAATAGACTGGAATAGGATAGGAATGCACGTGCAAAATAGAGAATTTAAAAACACGGGATTTCTGCCAATCTGGGTGTTTGATTCACAACAATTGGAAGATCACATGATGCAAAGAAGAATGGTGACATTAAGTCAAACCACAAGAAAATGTACGGTTATACTGCTATTATGCTGCTATCTCTTAGTCTTGTGCTTCATGAATAGGAATTTGAAAAGGAGGACAAGTGAAAATTAAAATTCCTACGTTTTTTCTTTCAAGGAGACACTAGAGAAACAAATCCGTGTGCTCAGTGGACAATATATATAACATGTAGAGTAAAAAAAGAGATGCAACAAGTGTAGAACCTCTTTGGCGAAGCCATGTCGATCTCAGCGTGATTGGGTTGGCCGGTGAGGATGCTCCGGCTGACTTGGCTGTCAGAGGAGGGGAAGAAGATCTTAGGCGTCTGGAGATGGAGCCCGAGGTACTGCTCCGCTGTGATGGAGGGTTTTGTTGTTGGAGCAGCTTCGGTGAGTTGTACGACGCCGAGGCTGAAGCAGGACAAGAGAGACAATGAACAATGTTAACCTGAGTGGAATTCTAATAGCATCTCCAATACATGACATAAAATACATAACCACAAAGTGCTAGATGTAAAATACATCAGCCTCTCATATATGAACTTAACTGTCGGAACTGAACTTAACTGTCGAAACTGAACTTAACTGTCGAAACTGAACTTAACTGTCGAAACTGAATTTTGCTCTCGAAACTGAATTTTGCTGTCGAAACTGAACGCACTAGCAAGGGGAGCCTACACGTCGGTCGACTAACTTTTTCATCTCTGGTCAGTCGATTTTGCAGCCATTGGATACGAAATCAAGGGCATGCGGTTCATCTTCAACCTCCACCCCCCTGAGCCGGCCAAACAGCAGCCCCCCGTCGCCCGCGGCCGGCGGTGCGCCACCCCGCCTGCCCAGAAAACACTCCCCACCGCCGGTCCGCCGCCGCCCCGGCCATCCCTCTAGGCCACCCCATGCCGAGCTTTTTCTCCGGCGATCCCCACGCCACCGCCCCGCCAACGCCCCGCCACCACCGGCGACCACCGCCCCCATCCTGAACCCTAAGATAGATAGTGGGGTATCTCTCCGGCGAGCCCCCCTCCCCGCTGCGGCTGATTCTTCCTTCACCCCAGCGAGCCCCCTCCCCGCTGCGGCTGATTCTTCCTTCACCCCAGCGAGCCCCCTCCCCGCTGCGGCTGATTCTTCCTTCACCCCAAAAGTCAATTCAGTCGACTGAAGTGTAGCTAAATCGGAGCAGCATCGCAAGCAAGAGCAAGAGCGAGAGCAGTAGCGCGAGCAAGAGCAATAGCAAGAGCAGACCAGGAAGGGGACCGAGAGCAAGAGCAGAGCAACAGCGCGAGCGAGAGCTAAAGCTGCAGTAGGTCCTACTGATGTGGACGTCGCCGCCGAGGGAGCGACGTCGTGGAGGAAGTGGCCGGCGACGCCGCCGTGGATGGAGCCGCGCCGTGTCGGCTCGGGACCGAGCGCCGGTAGCACCGTGAGATCGAATCAAGAAGAAAATGCGGCGATTAGTGTACAACCTCTTTGGTGGCACCGATTAGGCCGCAGCTTCATCTGAGGAAACGGTGATGACGATGCTCTTCCGGTGGTCCAGGTGAAGACAGCGGTGTGGGAATGGAGGTGGCGCGAAAGATGAGGGGAACGTCGGGGCAGCTCCTTGGAGGTGGAGGACGGGGTGGCTGAACTGGCGGGACGATGAGATTGACGATGGATCCTCATCCGGTACGATGGATGAGGGACGTCGAGGTGTTGCTGTGGACAACGTCACCGGGGAAGAGGCTCCGGCTGGGTGGCGGACGGAGCAGGGTGTGGGGTTTCGTCGTGGGTTTTCGCGGCCTCGGTGTACGAATGGGTGGGGCAGATAGGATGGCAGTGGGGAACCATGGCTTAGAGACGCACTTGTCCGAAATGTGGGGTAAGTTACGAAAGTACCCCCACTAATTTGAGGCGGTTCTTTCGGTTCAGGGGTACCACGGGCATTTCGCGTGTCTGGATTTCACAGGAGGTGGGAGTTTTCGTGTGTGTTGTAATTTCGGAATAGCAAGGCGCGGGTTGAGATGGAGGGAGTTGTCGGAGCACAACGAGACAAAGATATATCTTAAATATTTCGGGCTAACAAGGCGCGGGTTGAAATTTCCGGAAAAGCCTAACGTGTATTGTCCCAAATCAATGCGCCAAACAAATGTCATTCAAAACTTTGAATTCATGTTATGTTCAATTAAAATATTTCGCTACGTGTATAATGCATGCAACCTACTACTCAAATGAACGTTTTAGTGCATTCCAAACGTATATACTACCGCTTCAATATGAACTAAATTTGAATTCGTTTATCTATTTCAATAAGATCTACAGTAATGATTGTTCTGAAGTCAAAGCATTTGAATTCGTTTCTCTGTTTTAATAAGATCTACAATCATCATTATTGTCAAGTTAAACCATCATTTGTGTATTATCTTCATAGCACACCACATGATTAGTCTCGAGTTACATATGAACTATGTGTACTCCTATATGAACTCCAACTAGATTTTTGAATCCACTTTATTTTGATTTCAAATCACATTACATTTCTAGCTCTAGCTAGATCTTCATAATCTAAACCATGTCTCATATGTATAATGTGTTTATCACATTATGTATGGTGCCCCGCCCCCTACACCTACAAGTATTTAGATGTGAGTTGCAAACACCACACATTACCACAAATTCAAATAAAATGTGAGAACGTTCGATATATAGTATTGTTTAGATTGTTTGAGATTTAGTTGTAAGCTGCGAACGCCACACATTATCACAAATTCAAATAAAATGTGAGATTGTTTGATGTATAGTATGGTTTAGATTGTTCGGCACTTAGCTGTGAGTTGCAAACGCCATGCATTATCACATTATGCTATAACATGTGCACAGCACGTGTATCACCGCTATATTCATGCATGCAATGTTTAAAACACTATGATCTCCTATTCAAATATATGAATCAGCTTTCATATCAAATTATGATCTTTGTTAGTCTCTTACACCCACACAATCCTCTAACCTTTGTAGCTACCACTAACTTTCTCTCGTGCATGCACATGCCCTCCTCGCCCTCCCCCTCCCTCGGCATTCTATCCACCTGGCACATTCATTTTTTTCTTTAGGTCGTTCTCCCAGAGTCTCCACAACTCCTTTCCGACACATGCCGATCAATAAACCTCTCCAGTGGTGCCTGCCTACAACATACAAACACACCTTCAATCTCCTCCTTTATGTGTCCTTGCCTCGTGTCTCTCATATGGTCAGACACACGTGTAAACTCTCGCCCCTCTTTTCATCGCTCTCACAACCGCACACTCCTCCCCCTATCTAGCTAGTAGTTGGGCCTCTCGCACCACCTCCTAGCTCCATTCTCTCTGTCTATCCGTCTCGCTGGGCCTTATTTGCCTCTAACAAATGGACGTACACCGACTGATCTCTCGCTATACATATAGCTAGCTAGGTCCTTATAACTCGTTTTTACCCACACGTCAATCGGTCTACCTCATTAGTTGTGTCTCTCCCTTCCTCCAACAAACAACAATTGATCTACCGATCTAGTTAGGTTTGCTTACCAAACACATGGTTCCCCTTCATCATCCATGGATGCATCCCGACAGATCTATCACGCACAGGCACACACAGAAACACATCCCCACTCTTATTGATAACATTGCAGTTCCACCCTCAGTTTGTCTAGTAGGCCTCTCCCACCATCTTCGAGAAGCAACTCCATCACCCATCCAGCACTCTACCCCTCTCCCTCCCTCTCCCTCCCTCTCTCCCTCCTCTCTCTCTTTCTCTCTCTGTCCCATCATATTTCCCGTCCTTCAGTTATGTATGGATGTCGACCTATCTCCCTCAAGACATAGCTGGGTCTCTCCTTCTCAACACATATACAAGTTGTTCTACCTCTATAGTTAGGCCTCTTCCTACCCCTCCCACCACCCCCCTTCCCCCCACACACACTGATACATCGAGCGCTCTAGTCATGTCTCCCTGCCACACACAAACTTGACGTGTGCCCTCTAACGTTCCGGTAGGCTAGTCGCCCTATATCTTTGACTTGTACACACAAACAATTTCGATGGCTCTCTTCATCGATCTCGCACCTACCCACTTGATCCTCTCTTTGACTCTATCGATAGCTATGACCCCTCCCTCTCTTCTCGTGGATTGCCCGACCCTCTATGTATGATATGGATAGGCCTCCATTTCACACACATTGCATGCAAAATTTTGTTTGAGATGTCATCGACACATATTCCCACAAATCATTCATGAAATCAACCCCCCACCCCACCCCCACCCCAAAACAAAAAACACTCACGAACGCGGTTTGTATCTCACACACACACCCCACGTAGGTGGGGGACGTGCACGAAGAGAAGAGGTGCATGCACGGTGCACGTACTCCCGTCTCTTTCCCAACCACACCCGCGCGGGTACACGGTGGAGCTCATTTCTGTACGAAAAAGGCAGCCCACGTGGTAATTTGGCACGTGTACTGGTTGTCCACTTGGTGGAGGGAGGATCGTCTACCACGGGTGAACAAACAAATTGCGACTTGACGTGTTATGTTAAATTAAAAAAAGAGGCAAACCATGTGGGGCCTACCTTAGAGGCAAGGCTCTATACACTGGAGTACTTTTGATGTGTCCCGTCAACTCGTAGAACGAGGAGAAGCTTGCTTAGTACGCCGTCTCCCCCGCCCACGGGCGCGGTGGCTCGCAGGATGAGGTGAAGCTTGCTTACCACGCCTTACGCCCGCTCCCTCGCCCACGCGTGCGGTGGCTCGCAGCCCGAGGAGAAAATTTTACTACTCCCTCTGTTTACTCCTCGTCCCTACTACCTTGGTTATAGAGATTATACTATCATATTGTTTGGAATATATATGTCCTTTAGTAGATTTCAATATGAACTACTAGTACATACTCCAAACACTGATGTATATAGACGTATTTTAGAGTGTAGATTCACTCATTTTGCTCCGTATGTAGCACTCTCCCTCGCCCCTCGACCCTCGCCCACGTGGTGGACGTGCAGAAATTCATTCGGTCTCATATAGCCAGAATGATATATACCGCACTACCATTATTGCTCGACTTCCCGAAGAGGCGAAGAGCCAATCGCAAGGTTAATATCTTGGAGATGCCAAGTGCAAGGTTATAGGAGAACGAGTAGTATGTGCCGCGTCATTTATAAATAGTTTTTTTCTTCAGTGGCACGTACGCAATATGATAGGTTCATATGGAGAGAAAAGGAAACCACTCCACTATATACATAGTCAGGACGGGCCAGCCTACACGGTTGCTTGCTGGGGTTGCTCTCTTCACACTCTCTCGCACAAAATGACTATGGCCACATCTCTAACATCCTGGCGGATCACGTCCGCTTGGGGAAGGGGTGGATGCTTAGTGTAGATGCGGTGGCCGTCGTCGACGGCGAAAAACCACTGTCGGCACGTCCTGATCAGGGGTCCCCGCCGTTCTCTCTCACAAAGCCGGTGAGGTTTCCTTCATCCCTTGCTCACTGCCGCGACGTGGGTAGTTGCCGCCTCCCGCCGCCCTCCTCAAGGTTGAGCTACGTCCCTCAGGTACAACTCCCTTTATAGCCAGCTTGCACCACTGCTCCAGCTGCCCACATCACTCCCTGTGGATATTTCTCTACTTCTTTGCCCCGCACATACCTCTACTGGCTTCTACGTACTGTATTTGTGATGAGTTTATGTCTCATCAACTAGTCCCAGTAATCTTATTCTAATCACGCTTGTTCAATTTCTTTGCCACAGGGATGCTCATCTCGATTTTGGTGAAACTGCACAAAATGATCCGATGGTCAAAAGGTTGCAAACTTCATTTATTAGGAAGCTCGAATGTTGCCAGTAAATTGAAGCCTGGTCAGGGTTCACGGTTCAAGGGCTAGGGACTGCATGGATCGTTTTTTTCTTTAGCTTCCTCTGTTCCAAAATAAGTGTCAACTTTAGTAGTAGTACATCTTTGTACCAAAGTTTGCACAAAGTTGAGAAACTTATTTTGGAACGGAGGGAGTACATATTTGCTATGATCTGTCAATCATTGAGATGCAATAGCATGCATGTTAGTCTCCTTTGTATTTGATGAAATGTTGCAACCGGCAACCTTGGACGCAAGATACATGTAACAGAAGCTGGAAGCTTCATAGCAATGTACAAATTTATCTCACTGATAAATTACAGTACGTACTATACTAGTACTTCCTCCGTTCCTAAATATAAGTCTTTGTAGAGATTTCACCATGAACCACATGCGGATCACTGAGCCTGCGTGTTTTCACTGCTCTTGCACGCCTCCGCTGTAAGAATGGAGAAAATTGTAATCTAGTAGGTATACCTCCTTTCGCGGAAAGCGTGGGACATCCAACAGTCCTACGACCTCAGTAATAAAGACCAATGAGCCGTCAAATCACATAGACCCAGCAGTAAGTTGGACGGACGAAGCAACCATCACTCTTGCGCCAGTGAGAGGTCACGTCCGCTCTGCCCGGGCATGAATGTGGCACCGATTCTTTGGAGCGGTGCTGACCATTTCAGGCGGGAAGCGCGCGCAGGCGATGGAGGGGCTTTGGGTGGGCCAGGCTGGTCAGGAGCGGCCGTGGCAGCTGTCCGCATGTCCCTACCGGACACGCCCGGAAACGAGAGGATGCACCGACTCTCGCGGCTAAAATCGTACACTACACAACATCTCTCTGTAGGAGTAGGTCGATCTGTCGCTCTCTCTAACACACACATGGTGTTAAACACACACACACACACACACACGTGCGCGCACACGCACGCACCTTGGTCCCGTTGCACCTTCTAACGTGACTTATTACACCTAGACGGAGGGAGTAGTAAGTATACGAGATACGGTGGCACACTGACTTAAGTCGAATACAAGTGCCCAAAATTTGTGTGCATGTTATAATAAGGATTCAGGAATGTATAAAAGGTTATTTCCCTCTCGTTGAACATAACGGGAGGGTTGTGTAGCTGGTTAGCATGTTCGCTCATCAAACTTGAGGTCTCGGGTTCGATAACTACACTTGAGCATAATTTGTGCCAGGAGGATTCTTTGACTGGTCAAAATGTTTTCTAGGGTTTGCACACTTCACACTCTCTCTCTCCAGTATATATATACACGCTGGAGCCTCAGCGCTTGTAGTTGCTCTCTTCACACTCTCTCGCCCTCTCCCGCTGGAGCCTCAGCGCTTGTAGTTCCTCTCTTCACACTCTCTTGCCCTCTCCGGCTGGAGCCTTAGCGCTTGTAGTTGCTCTCTTCACAGTCTCTCGCCCTCTCCAGATCTAAACAAGACTTCATTGGCCTCTCTCTCCCCTCACTGCTGCTCAAAGAGCCGGCAGGATCCGTCCGCCGGGAAGGGAAGGAGGCTTAACGCTGTCGCCGTCGGCGAGGGACTACCGGCACAGCTGTTCACTTTCCACCCAGCGGCGGCGCGGGAGGGCCTCTGACCCCTTCTTCGCCGCCATCCCGTCGCCCGCTGAACCACTCCCCAAGAACCTTAAGGTATAATTTACTTACTCCACATGCATTGCTCTAGCTGCATATATACCATGAATCTAGGACACGGTTCAAAGCGGAAAGGAGTGGGAAAAGTTGTATATAGCATGAATCTCGGACGTGGTTCAAAGAGGAAATGAAGGTGGAAAGTTGTATAGCATTAATATAGGATGTGGTTCAAAGAGGAAAGGAATGGGGAAAGTAGTGGGGAAAGTTGTATCGCATAAATATAGGGCGTGGTTCAAAAAGGAAAGGAAGGGGCGAAAGTACTAGTTCAAAAAGGAAAGGAAGGGACAAGGCTGTAGAGTTTGAGCAGGACTAGATTTGTTGTGCTCACATAGGGAAAGGTGTCTGATAACAAAACTGGGACCAACACGGACTGACACGGAGTTTTTTTAGTCCCTACACCAAAATGTCCCTGTAAACAAACACCCTCTAATAATGCCGCTGCAAAATTGATGCAATGCCACAGTTAAAAGCAAATTACATGTTTAACGAATTTTATTGTTAATATAATCTCTATGTTAATATTAATCAATGCCACAGTTTGAGAAATGCTACTATCTTGCTTTCTTTCCCATTTAGATAAGGTATATGCTTCTTTTTGTTGGCTTCTGTGTCATCCACCGTTATTGACCACTAATTGTTTCCTTTGCACCTCTGTGTAAACAGGATTATCTGCTTCACCTCGTTGCCATTGTGACCTTTTGTTGCACTGCACAAAACACTTTTGCAAAATGTCACACCGATAATGTTGCTTGGTTGCTTGATCTTAGTGGAACTGCACAAGAGGAGATCTTACTTCCTATCCGTTAAGGCGAATTTGGTTCAGATCTTCTTCTTGTGAGTTGTTTGAATTCCGCATCGTGAGAGGTCAGTACTAGCCTTCTTTCACATGATTCTGCAGTGTGCATTCATATGTTGTGCTACTTGTACGATAATGTTGCTTGATTTTAGTGAACTGCACAAATGGAGACAAGACTTCCAATCTGTATGTGCACCGTAATATCCCATTGAGGTAAGATAAGGATATTTCACAACTGCTGGCCTGTATTTTGCCACTTTCAACAAAAAATTAAGTTTAGTACTATACTTGTGCTCCCTAATTGACATGCCAAATCTTACATTGAAGGCGAAGCTTGTTTGTTATTGAACCAAGTGATGAAGGGGAAGAACAAGGGGAAGAAAAACAAAAATCAACTCCTGGTGCTGTCATGAAAAAGTGGTATTGTCCTTGAGAAGTGCTTCATCTGTGCTGTTTTAAATAATTCCTTTCCTTTTTTCGAGCAAACAGTGATGCTAGCATTTAGTAGTCCTCTTGTCTTTGCACAACAGGATCATCTTCCTCTGAAGAAGAATATGGAGTACGTGAAGTGACTAGCTCCGATTATGCCAGGATGAAGAAGCCATGTCTATCTTATCATCACAAGGAGCAATTGAAGGATGGTTACATTACTCCCCACAAGACCAAACTAACTTCAGCTCAGAAGGACTGACAAAATCTCCATTTTTTGGCTGTGATGCGCGAGTACAATGTTGTTCTAGGATTCTTTCTAGTGAGTTCCATTTTTCTAAAAGTGTGCTCTACATGGACCATGTATGTGCCTGTTGAAACTGTCAATTCATAGTACAGTTTGCTCTATACTAATCACTTTTTTGTATTTGTGCAAACAGGGGTGCTCAGCTTGATTTCAATGGGAACTGCACAAAATGTTCATGAATACATCGAATCATTCATTTCCACCACAAGAAAGGAGGTGCCGATAAGTTCAAGGCGTTGCAACATATAAGGGAGAAATCATACAAGCTACGCGTGAATTTGGTTGATTTTGGTGGAACTGCACAAAAAGAACAGCTGGTTTATTTAGCACGAGGTGCCATGTCAATGTCCGAACTGATGGCAAACCCTGCCCATTCCACAATCGTAGGCATTTGATATTTTGGAATGGGACA
Source organism: Triticum urartu (assembly GCF_003073215.2). Lineage (NCBI taxonomy): Eukaryota > Viridiplantae > Streptophyta > Magnoliopsida > Poales > Poaceae > Triticum > Triticum urartu. Next base: position 49,975,841 of record NC_053022.1, read on the forward strand.
ACCTTGTCAAATTTTGCTCATTAATTTTAGCAAGACATGCGTTTGATATTTTCGAATGGGACGCCCTTGCTGTCAGCAGCATCGATTAATTTTTTCTTTATTCTTTAGCTGTGAAGTAAATATTGCCTCTGACATGTGAGTCGCTGAGATGCATAATCATCGATTGTTTTGAATGTTCTCTATGAATTGCTAGGCCTGTGTGTTTTATTGCAATGTACAGAAACGCTAAAAACCTGCTCAAACTCTTTGTACTCCTTCTGTTCCTTTTTTACTTCGCACATTGTGAAAGTGCATACTTTTTTGTATAAGATTGGTCAAAGTAGAGATACTTTGACTGCAGACAAAACTTGTATGCAGACTATAAAGGACCGGAGGGAGTATATGTGAAACTGCTGCAAACGAGGTGATCACCCTGGGAATAATGCTAGTACATATTGTTTTGCATGTTCATCCAATGCCAGTGATATAGGAATTCGAACTAACCGAAATAAATTCATTCATACACGGTCGGATTTCATATAAACATGCCAGATTTCATTACATTTCATACATTCTTCAACTAAAAAGGGGTGCGCTGGAGGTATAATTAATTAACCGAAGCTACCCACCTGTGTCCCGCTGAGCCGAACAGAAGCTTCACTGACTTAACTGCAGGTGCAGTTGCGTAACTGACATGTGGCCTATTGGGCCGACGTGTCAGTCAGCCAACTGCACCAGCAGTTAAGTAGAAGTAGCGTTACTCTCCAGCAGAACTCCCCGACTCCACGTCGCCGCCAAGAAGCTAACCGGCCGTCAATGGTCAACCCGCCTAGCTTGGCTTCAACAGGAGGGTAGCAGTGGTGGCCTTACTTGGACCCAAGCGGCGGCGACCTACCGTGTTCTACTCTTCCTCGTTTTCTGTGTGGCGCGGCCTCGTTGGCAGCGGGGCGGAGCCGGCGATGTCCTCTATCTCGTTGCTGGCGGGCGGCGCCTCAGTGGAGCGCTGGAAATCCTCCCCCGCGTTGCCGGCAGGGTGGGCCTCGGCTGAGCCAGCGATGTCCTCTGCCTCGTTGTTGGCGGGGCCTCGGCGGAGCCGGCAGTGTCCTTTGCCTCGTTGTTGGTGCCACAGGGCCTCGGCGGAGCAGGGCCTCATCGACGCCAGCGGAGCGGGGACTCGTCGGAGCTGGCATTGTCCTCTGCCTCGTCCTCGGTCTCGCCAAATAGCGCCTCGCCCGCTTCATCGCCCTCTTTGCTAGCCTCTTTGTAGGCGGCCGCAGCCTCCGCCACCCGCATGCGCTCCCGCCAGCGCTTGAGGCGGCCCTTGCGGGCGGAGCGGTACGAGTCGAGCAGCGCCTCCTGCTCCGCCCGCTCCGCGGCGATCTACTCCTCCGCCTATAGATGCTCCTGGAGGAGATGGTGGTTGTAGGCGGCGTCGGCCTGCGCCTCCCGGAACTGCTCCTGACGCATCTGCCTCACACTATCCATATATTGGGCGCGGGCCTCGCCGATGATCATGGTGCAATGCACCGGCGAGGATGGCGCGGAGGAGGGGGTTGGCTCCGGATTGTCGACTACCATGTTCTCCATTGGGACGTCGTCGTCCTCCGGCTGTCTGCCGGCCAGCCGGTCGGCAGCAATGGCTGCCATCTCCTTGTGGTCCGTCGTCCGCCCATCCCGAAGAGCGCTGGAGCGCGAGGAAGCCATGGTGGGCAGTAGTGGTGTGGACAGGAGAAAGGGAATGGATGCGGATGACTGCGGCTATGGCCGGGGCAGCAGTTTATATAGCAACGGTGGGTGGGCGGAGGGATGGACGTGTGGCGCCGTTGTAGCCGCCTCGGTAACCACATATCATTAATGTGGGCGGCAGATGGACGGGCGGCACTTGTGTCGTTTGAAGGCGGAGAAATCGCCTGCACCGGGAAGCGCGGCGGGTGGCGCTGACTGTTTCGGGCAGAAAGCGCATGGGCGAGGAGATGACTTTACTTGGAGAGAATGACAATGGGGACCCACCAGGTCCATAGCCTCACGTACGCAAGTGCCTCCTTATTATATATATATATATATATATATATATCTATACTCCCTCCGTCTAGGTGAATAAGTCATATTAGAAGATGCATCACGACCTAGGTGCAAGCAGATTGGTGGAAAAGAAGAATACTTCTCTCTTCTAAACACAACATTTAATCACAGCAGTTAAGAGGATGCCTTATTAGCTACCCATCCAGGCCATCGTAATTCATAGCATGCAAAGCGCTTTTATTTCTTGCCTAATAACCGCATGGACGTGCTGCATGCATTGGTCCTTGCCCGAGCAAAAAAAAGGGAGGAAAGGGGTTTCCACGGGAGACAACGAGGCAGAGGTGGAAGCGCTCGCTGGAGTTGTTTATTTTGCTTCCCCCTGGTTTCCTGACATCACGGTCCCACACCATTGTCAACCTATGTAGTACTAGTCAATAAACGAGAGAATTGCAGAAGAAGCGACCGACAGCTGGGACCAAGCAGCTCGAGCAATATTTGTGTTTTTGAGGTGTGAGCACTGCAGAGTTTTTCGATGTTTAGCCCAGATATTAATTTTTCTCCTGTGAACAACAACGAAAACATCGCTGCAGGTATTAACTGGGCGGGCTGTGGCCCGTCTATCCCAGGCCAGATATCCAGCCCAGATATTATTTTTTTTCAAGCTGAAAATGGCTAGCCCAGCTATACTTTTTTTAGGAATACCCAGGCAAGGTCAAGTTGTTATTCTCCGCCCCGCTGGGCTGCAAATCTTTCCTAGGAGGGATGCATTAGGATTAACAAGAAAATGGGCTTTAAGAAATAATAAATGGGATGTAATTATAAAAACTGGGCAATAACTATAAAAAATGCACCAAACACGTGATTACTTTATAAAATATTATTTTTGGATATTAAATTTTTTAATTTCATTAATTGTTGCGAGCGCAATGTTTCGTTGGATTTTTACGTAATATAAATTTATATTGAAATTGTATTTAATCTGACTAGAAATTTCGGGATAAAAATATTTTGGATCCCATCAAAATGTGGGAAATTTTATTGAATTTTGTTTTGAACTGTTGGTTGAAATGGGCTGTACGTTTAACAAACTGTAAATGGGCTGTAGTAAATTCCATTAGAATTCAAAAATGGGCTACACGTTCTTACAAATCTCAAATGGGCTATAAGTTCTCTGCCACACACTTCTGGCCTTACTAAGTTGACGCGTCCCCTAAAAAACAGAGTTGACGCGTATGCAAGGCTTTGTCAACTTATAGTCAACACACGGTTCTAGCAGCAGTGGCCGTTGGATGTCCATCCAACGGATGCCGTGCTTCTTCTTGAATCTCGGATATTCTAGCTTCACCTACCCAAAAAATGATTCCTCCCCCTGACATCTGGGGCGCACCATTTCGGAAGCTGACCTGTGGGCCTACTAAGTTGACGTACCAAGGGCTTTGTCAACTTAGTCAATATAAACGATTCTAGCTATAGTGACCGTACGATGTCCATCCAATGGCCGTAGTGCTTCTTCAGCCTCTGGTCTTCTTGCTCCAGCCGCCCAAAGCAGCGCCGGTCGTGCCGCCTGCTCCTGCCTCCCGTGGCCGGCTGTGCTGCCGTGGAGGCCTCACCGCCCCCTACTATTCCCACCGCTGGCCAGGCCCTGCGGCGACGGCAGCCTCACACCGCAGCCGAACGAGTGAACCCTCATACTCCTCTCCGCGTGGGCATCCACTGCCGCGTCTTCACCGGCTCCGCGTCGTCCCCTTCCTAGGCCTCACCGTCGTCCACCGCCCTGGTGCTCTCGGCGCGGCGTGGTCAACGTGGAAGGAACGACTTCCATCGGACGTGAACTGTACATGGAGAGGCTGACAGCTGGGTCCACGGCGGCAGCAAGGAAGTGCATCCTTATTACGCGGAAAATAATGATTCCTCCACCTGACAGCAGGGACCCACCGGACGGGCCACCAGTATTTTGCGAAAAAAATCGTTTCCCCCTGACTGTTGGGACCCACCAGACGGGCCACCATATTTCGCGAAAAAATCGTTCCCCTCGCTGTCAGCTCGGACCCACCGGAAGTGCCTCCTTATTACGCACAAAAAAATGAATACTCCCCCGGCTAGCTGGGACCCACCTTGCTGGGAGGCTGACTTGTGGGCCTACTAAGTTGACGGGGACGAAGGGCTTTGTCAACTTAGTCAATATGAACGATTCTAGCTCTAGTGACCGTACGATGCCCATCCAACGGCCGTAGTGCTTCTTCAACCTCTGGTCTTCTTGCTCCAGCCGCCCAAAGCAGCGCCGGTCGTGCCGCATGCTCCTGCCTCCCGTGGCCGGCTGTGCTGCCACAGAGGCCTCACCGCCCCTACTATTCCCACCGCTGGCCAGGCCCTGCGGCGACGGCAGCCTCACACCGCAACCAAAGCAGTGAACCCTCGTAGTCCTCTCCGCGCGGTCTTCCACTGCCGCGTCGTCCCCTTCCTAGGCCTCACCGTCGTCCACCGCCGTGGTGCTCTCCGCGCGGCATGGTCAACATGGTCAAGGAACAACTTCCATCGGAAGAGTACTATACGTGGAGAGGCTGACAGCTGGGTCCATGGCCACAGCACAGTTTTTTTGTGATTTGCCAAGTAAGTCGCTTTGTCAGGCCTGTTGGGCTGCAAATCTTTCAAGACGAGGAGAGCTTTCATTCGGCTGGCCGAGAAAATGGCCCATCAGTAATGAGAAATGGGATGTACATTTTTAAAACACATCATACCGGCAATTAGTTTCAAATATCTTTTTTTCATTTCAAGATTTTAAATTACATTAATTTTTATGCGTGGAGAATTTGTTGGATTTTATATTGATATACATTTATTTTTAAAATCAGTTTGAATGTGAGTCGAAATTTCGGGATTAAAAACAGTTCGGACCGCACCGAAATATGCAAAATTTCGTATAATTTTTAACCGTTGCCACAATATGGGCTGTAATGCAAACAAAAAGAATATGGGCTCCAAAAAAACCTTAAGAATTAGCAAATGGGCTGTAAACTATTAGAAATAATGGCAGATGGGATGTATGCTGTTTTCCATAGATTTGACGCTTTCCTAAAAAAGGTTGACGCACAAGCACTGACTGTTGGATGTCCATCCAACAGCCGTCGTGCTTCTTCAATCTCTGCTCTTCCTGCTCCAGCCGCTCAAACAAGCGCCGGCGGGACTGCCTGCTCCCTCCTGCTCGCGGCCGGCTGTGCTGCCGCGCAGGCCTCACCGCCCGACCGTACTCCCATCGCTGGCCTAGCCATCCCTCTACTCACCCACACCTGCTGTTATTTTTCAGCGACAGCAGATGAACCAGTAAACCCTTGTACAGTCGTACTCCCCTCCACGTGGGAAACAACTGCCGAGTCTTCCCTGCCTTCGTGTCGTCCCCTTCGTAGGCCTCGCCGTCGTCCACCGCCCTGGTGCTCTCGGCGCGGCATGGTCAACATGGTCAAGGAACGACTTCGATCAGACGTGGACTGTACATGGAGAGGCTGACAGCTGGGTCCACGACCGCAGCAAGGAAGTGCCTCCTTATTATGCGAAAAACAATGATTCCTCCACCTGACAGCTGGGACCCACCGGACGGGCCACTGTATTTTGCGAAAAAAATGTTTCCCCTGACTGCAGGGACCCACCAGCTACATCTTCGCACGCAAGGAAGTGCCTCCGAGCAAAAAAAACGATTCGCCCCCTGACTGCTGGGACCCACTAGCTACATCTTCGCAGGCAAGGAAGTGCCTAACAGTCGGGACCCACCTGGTCGAAGCGTACGTAGCGTTGTCATTCTGGTCGCGAACGTGTACGTACATATATACTGGTCGATGTAGAGGCGCGCACGTGTCGTAGTAGAGGCGCGCACGTAGCATGTACACGTACGTACAGCGGCCAGGGTGCAAGAAAGAAAATACGGCCATGTATGTGTACATACGGGCGGGGTCTCGAACGCCTACTCGCGCATACGTACGGCCAGGGCTCGTGTACATGGCTGGGTCGGAACGGTGAAACAACATCGTCGTCATGTTCATGGGGAGGCAATGGAATGCGTCATGTTCATGGGGAGGCAAAGGAATGCGTCGTGTTCATCGGGAGGGCTTGGACGGAACATGCAAGGGAAACGAGGCCTGGCATATCGCAGAACGGAGGAAACGGCCTTGTGTTCGACCGTCCACGTTCGAAACGGGATCCTGTTCATCGGGAGGGGTCTGGCGTACCGCAAAACAGAGGAAACGGACCTCCTACGGTCGAAACGGGGGTCCTGTTGATCGGGAGGGGTGTGGCGTACCGCAAAACGGACGAAACGGACTTGTGTTGGAGCGCTATGGTCGAAATGGGGGTCCTGTTCATCGGGAGGGGTGTGGCGTACCGCAAAACGGGACTCCACGAGATACTGTTCATCTCCACCGTCGACCCCTTCTAGCCTCCACGAGCTACTGTTCATCCACCGTCGACCTCCTCCAGCCTCCACGGGCTCCTGTTTATCCAGCCTCCACCGCGCGCTACTCCACCGGCTACTGTTCAACCACCCCTCTCCACGGGCTCCTGTTCAACCACCCCTCCACGGACTACTGTTCATCCTGCCCTCCACCGTCTACTATTCATCCAGCCCTCCACGGGGTGGTCCTGTTCATCCAGCCCTCCACGGGGTCCTGTTCATCCAGCCCTCCACGGGGTCCTGTTCATCCAGCCCCAACCGGCTCGATCGATCGGGGTCCTGTTCATCCAGCCCCAACCGGCTCGATCGATCGGGGTCCTGTTCATCCAAAGGCAACACCACGGGGTCCTGTTCATCCACCCCCACCGGGAACTGTTCATCCAACACCCCCCCCCCCGCGCGCGCAACGCTCACTGTTCATCCAGAGGCAGCATCGATTGGCTTCAGTTAGCAGCAGTAGCGAAGGAATCGCTCGATCGGGTTCAGTTGACAGCCATTGATCGATCGCTCAGGTTCAGTAACGTGTAGCCTGCAGTGCAATCGCGCGGGTTCAGTTAGAGCCCAACGCCTCGCTCGGGTTCAGTTAGAGCCAACGCCTCGCACACACGCGCGTGCGTGTACGAGAGAAACGCGTATTGCTCGGCCCCCGACCTCCCACCGTAACCGGGAACTCCCCGAAATTTTCCTCCCCCTCGCTTCTACCACGGTTTTTTCCGTCATGGACGACCCAAAGAATGTCATGCAGCTGCGTCTCCGGCCCGCCCAGGACGAAAAGCCCATTTTCTGTCATGATTTTTTGTCATAGAAGTAGGAGCCCACCACATCTATGATGATACCGGGTTTTGTCACAATTATCGTCATATAAGTGTCATATGTATGACAGAAAAAAAAATTGTTCGGCCCAAAATGTCACGGATGTGTCTTTTTTTTGTAGTGCTTGAAGCAAGTAATGTGACTTAGGTCTCTCTTGGCGGGTGTGGCTGGATTGGAGCGGTTCTGATTATTGCTTACTCCGTTCCCAGTCCCATTCTTGGAACCATTGTGGTTATGCGAACTTCCTCCGTTGTGATTATGACATCCATGGTTATGAACAAGTCCTCCCGAGTTCGGGGTTAGACGAGGCTTCTGCTGAGCTCCTGAGTTGTACCTTCCTTGTTCATACTTCCTTTTGCGGCTCTCAATTTGCTGCTGCTTCCCTTGAATCATAATAGCCTTGTCTACCAACTCCTGGTAGTTGTTAAATGTTGCCACCATCAACTGCATGCTCATCTCGTCATTCAGCCCTTCCATAAACTTCTCCTGCTTCGCAGCATCTGTGGCCACATCGTCAGGGGCATAACGAGACAGCTTACTAAATTCATCCACGTACTGCCTCACAGTACGGTTCCCTTGGCGCAAGTTGCGAAACTCACACTTCTTCATTCTCATAGCTCCCGTTGAGACATGGGCGGTGCGGAATGCTTGCTGAAACTGATCCCATGTAACAGTGGCTATAGGATAGGTGACTGTGTAATTCTCCCACCATGAGGCTGCTTGTAACATCCCAAATTTTCAATTTGGAATGTTATACACTAGATCATCATGCATATCATATTTTCTTGCATTTTGGTTGATCCTAGAAATTTCACGCGACTCAAGGACCTTTGGAGAGAGTTGGAGATTTCGTTATTTTCATATTTGGGAGTTTTCTCAAATTTTGAAAAGAGGATCATTTGATTTATTTATTTCATCTTCAAACAATTTTCCGGTGTTAAAATATATAAGAGAGGGAATAATATGACTTTCCCAGAATTGAGGAAAAATGAAGATTTAATAAATAGATCAAGTTTTGGTTTTGCCGGAGTTTTGTTTGCATTTTATTTGGATAGGGAAAAATGCGCATTTTCAAAAATTGCATTTTTGGTCCGGAGTAAAGTTCATTTTGTTCGACTCATTTTTAGGAGTCGGGGAAAATTTACTTTAGGTTTTTCGGAGTTCGTTTAGTTTTCTTTTTCATTGTTTTTCTGCGTGCAGAATTATTTATAAAAAAAAGGAACTCCCGCCAGGCCAGCCGGGCCAAAGGCCCAGCCTCCAGTGCGCTGCGCGCCAGGCACAGGAGCGCAGGCCACGCCGTCGCCTCTTGCCTTCTAGGCAGAATCCTAGTAGGATTCTTAGCCCCCTTTCCTTTGTTTCGTTTTCCTTTTTTCCTTTCTTTTTCTTGTCCCCTACCCCAAGTAAATCCCCCCCTCACCTATATAAATACCCCAACACCCCCCCTCCAAATCATCAAATCAAGCCCCAAGCCCCAAGCCGCGCCCCACCCCGCGCCCTACGCCGCGCCACCCCACACCCACGCCGCCGCCGCCCTACGCCGCGCCACCCCACACCCACGCTGCCGCCGCACCTTGCCCACGCCGCCGCCGCCCTACGCCATGCCGCCGGAGCCCCTCGCCAGAAACCTCGCCGGAGGTTGCCCCGCGTCTCTTTTCCTCGGATCATTTTCTTCTAATCGTTCCGATTCTTTTCTTCTCTTCCGATTCGTTTTCTAGATCGGTTTTCTTCTCCGAAACCCTAGATCGGATTCGTTTTCTTTTCCGATTTAGTTGCCTTTGGACCGTTCGCCGGCCCGTTCGTCCTAACAAACGTGATCACCGGATTCTTCTAGGTTAACGAACGTCCGTTCGTTTAACCGTTCTTCGTTTTCTTTCTGTCGGATTTATTCCGCGATCGTGATCTCAGATCCGATCTTCGTTCTAGTCTTTCTTCTCGCTCGTTTATCGGAATCAGGTGATTCAAGCGCCTAGAGTTTCATTTCAAAACCGCCGTTCCGTCTAACCAACTTAAACAAGTTTTTCCCTGGTAAAATTTGACCTAGTTTCAACTTGCTAGAACCGACTTGTTTTCTTCCGCTGTTTGTTTTTCTGTCGTATGTTCGGTTCGTTCTTTCTTTGCAACCGGAGTTCTTAAGTTGAACTTCCTGGTTCGTTCTCTTGTTCGAGTTTTACCTGTGCATTAGATGAGTACTTATTGTGTTCTTGTTGTTTGTCTGCGATAGATCACCCGGATTGCGCCGCTTGTTACTTCGAAACCCTAGGTCTCGCGGTTCATCAGCAAGGCAAGTAACACTTTGATCATACCTTTTCTACAACCCAGTTTTATTGCATTAGATCAATCCTCTCACATTGCATGATTAGGATCTAATTAAACTATGGGATGGGAAGTAGATGAGGTAGTACCTATCACCTGTATTACTATGAAACCTTTGGGAGTTACTTCTACGTTTGCTTATTATGCCATGCTATGCTAGTAGACGTGGATTGGGTGAGTGATATCCATGACAGATGTGAGTTGATAATTTTAAGGGTTTATCTAAGGTGGCAACCTAACACACATCTGGGTGGATTGAGGCACCTGGGGTTACCAGGACTTGCCTGTTTTCTTGGACCGCCACCCAGGCTCAAAGGGATCATAAGATCTTTCATGCTAGAAACTTCCGTGTGCAGCCACAAGCCATTATGGGCTTCTGCATAGTTGACTAAGTTGTGCGAACTCTTACAGTGGTGTGACTAGCAGATGTAAGGGATGTAGGTGTACCGGTCTACCGATCGTAAGGTGCTAGCGCTTCTGAAAGACTATGTCTCGGTCATCCTTCTCAAACACCATGTAGTGCGAGAAATCAACGGAGGCGATCGAGTCTTGTGGGGAAAAGTGCGCAAACCTCTGCAGAGTGTACAAACTAATCATGATTAGCCGTGTCCCCGGTTATGGACAACTTGAGTATCTAGTACTTGAATATCATGTGAATCTCAACATGTTACTTCTAATTAATGTTGTTGGGTTTTAATTATTTTTAATTGGGATTGAGAATGCTGTCAACCATTCTCGATGTTTCACAACCACCATGATAGTTAAATAAATTTATTCCTTTGCAGTAGGAAAAAACTGGCTTTACGCAAAACTGTAACCATAGAGCTTTCCACCAGCCATATATGCATATAGTATAGCTGTTTCATTCCATTACTCTCTATGTGTTACTTTGCCAGCATATTCCATGTGCTGACCCGTTTTCGGGCTGCAACTTCTCATGTTGCAGACTTTTCAGACGACGATTGAGGTGTTTTTAGGTCGTGGTCCTATACTCAGTGATGCCGTTGGAGTTGATGGACCCATTTATCTTCCGAGTCTTCCGCTGTTATCGACACTAGATGGCCTTAAGCCATGCTTATTGTAATAAGTTCTCTTTTGAGACAACGATGTAATAAGTGTGTGATTGCCACTCTGCTATAAATCCTTCGATGTACTGTGTGGTGTCAGCATTACTGATCCAGGGATGACACCTGAGCACAGAGCGCTTGATCCATTCGGGTCGGGTCGCGACAGAGAATGGTATCAGAGCACACACTGACTGTAGGACACGACCACTAGGTTAAAGCCATAGAACACCATTCTCTTCTCATTTTCTAACTCCTCATCTTTTCTACTCTATTAGGATGACGCACGCGAAGATTAAGTACGCTCAACCGGATGAAGGCACACCATTTGGATTTCACCTGAAGGAAGTCACCAAGTACCTGAACATTGGATTACCAAGCTTCACAGGAACCTTCAACGCCACTCTGCCTGAAGAGGAGCGCTGGAAGATTCAAGCTCATGTTCTGGGAAGAACATTCGCGCCAATCACGAAGCCCATAGATAGTGTTTTCAATGCACCAACCTGGAGTCTGGGAAGAAGCATGGCAGCTCATATCACCATAGGACGCATTGGAGAAGTTTATCAAGAAGACCTCAAGGACACTATCTACCAGATTTGCGGACGCCGAGATGAACAATGGGAGTTAGTCAGCACCAAGAAGGATAGATCCATTGCATCATTCATCCAGGAGTTAAACCAGCACATTCGACGCCACGAGAACCAGATGTGCAATGATATGATAGAATTGAAGAATGCGAAGGCAAGGATCATCGAGCTAGAAGGAGAAGTGAAGTCTACATGCAAGGACTACATGGACGAGATCGTAGCTCTAGCAAGACACAACGGCGATCTTAAGCAGGAGATTGAAGAACTCAAGAGGAAGTTAGCATCCAAGGAAGACGACGAGTATGTCGCATGCCCGGACAACTACATCATCATCGACGACACCGATTCGGATCCAAGTGAACCCGACTTTGAAGACGAAGCTGGAGCAGATATCATGGAGTCTTCCACCGGTTCAAATTTCTAGATGACCACCAGATAGTAGTAGTATTCCCCCATGTAAACATTAGTCGAGCACTTTTGCGATAGTTTTAGACCGATTGTAAGCCCTTGTTTGATTGATTGAAGTGAATTGTGTGCTTTTGCCTCATGTGCATATGGGTAGTGTTTTCTCTTTAGACCCCACTCTATTCTCAATTCTCGTCTTTTCTAAACCCTCAGATGCCTCCGAGACGTGACAATGGATTTCCACCGGAGCTCACTCAGTTGATCCAACAGCAGAATCAATTGATGCAGATGTTAGTCCAGAACCAGCAGAACAACAACAACAACAACCCACCACCACCACCACCTGTTGACCACTTAGCCCGTTTCCTTAGGCTGAATCCGCCGGTGTTTTCTAGTAGCACCGAGCCGATAGTAGCAGACGATTGGCTCCGCAAGATAGGAAGGGAGTTGACCACTGCAGGATGCACGGATGGAGAGAAAGTGAAGTTTGCCGCACATCAGCTAGACGGACCCGCGGCAGCATGGTGGGAGAATTTCACAGCCACTTACCCAGTTGACACTGTCACATGGGATCAGTTTCAGCAAGCTTTCCGCACTGCCCATGTTTCAGCAGGATCTATGGCCATAAAGAAGCGTGAGTTTCACAACTTACGCCAAGGAGGAAGGACGGTTGGCCAGTACGTTGACGACTTCAGCAAGTTATCACGTTATGCCCCAGATGACGTTGCTACGGATGCAGCTAAGCAGGAGAAGTTTCTGGAAGGATTGAATGATGAGCTAAGCATGCAGTTGATGGTAGCGAGTTTCAACAACTACCAGGAGTTGGTAGATCATGCCATCATGCTTGAAGGGAAGCAACAGCAGATTGAGAACCGTAAGAGGAAGTATGGACAGGGGAAGTATAACTCTGGAGCCCAGCAGAAGCACCGTTTTACCCCTAAACCGGGATTTCAGTTTCAACACACCCATGGAGGAGGTAGCTCGCACAACCATAATGGCCACAAGAATGGTAATGGGAATGGAGGAAGCAACGGCCAGAACCGGACCACCCCATCCACCCCAGCCAAAAAGGACTTGAGCCACGTCACTTGCTATAAGTGTTCGAAGTCAGGGCATTATGCAAATGAATGTCCCGAAGGCCAGAATGGAAATGGCAATGGAAGCTCTGGGAAGAATCCGAACCCTTTCAATAGGGGACAGGTGAACCACGTTAATGTGGAGGAGGTTGAAGATCAGCCCGATGCAGTAATAGGTAGGTTTTTGGTTAAGTCATTTACTGCACTCGTACTTTTTGATACTGGTGCATCGCATTCATACATATCAAGGGGATTTGTGGAAAAGTATAGCCTGCCCACTAGGATTCTTAAAACACCTATGCTAGTAAGCTCGCCAGGAGCAGAGTACATGGCCAGACAAGGATGTTTTCAAGTGCCATTAAGTATAGGAAAGCATGTTTTCCCAACGGATTTAATTATTCTGGAATCCCAAGGTCTGGATGTGATTCTTGGTATGGATTGGCTGTCGATGTATGGAGGAAACATCGATTGCGCTAGTAAGACAATTTTGCTTACCACACCAGAAGGAAGAAGGATCAAGTATGTATCCCGGCATGTGCCAAACTGGACACAAGTAAACTGTCTAACAGGAGTTGTGCAAGAGGAAGTACCAGTGGTAAAGGATTTTCCTGATGTATTTCCTGAGGAATTACCAGGCATGACACCGGATAGAGACATTGAGTTTTTGATTGAGTTATTGCCAGGTACAGGCCCAATATCGAAGCGACCGTACCGGATGCCAGCAAAGGATTTGGTGGAAATTAAGAATCAGATTAAGGAGTTATTGGATAAAGGTTACATTCGCCCAAGTTCTTCGCCTTGGGGATCACCCATACTTCTAGTGGAAAATAAGGATGGATCATTAAGGATGGTTGTAGATTATCGGGGATTGAATGAAGTAACCATCAAGAACAAGTACCCACTGCCAATGATCAACGATCTGTTTGATCGGTTGCAAGGAGCTAAAGTGTTTTCCAAGATCGATTTGCGATCAGGGTACCACCAATTGAAGATTCGAGAGCAGGACATACCTAAGACAGCATTCACCACGAGATATGGACTGTATGAGTATACCGTTATGTCATTTGGGTTGACTAACACACCTGCCTATTTTATGAACCTGATGAACAAAGTGTTTATGGAGTTTTTGGATAAGTTCGTCGTAGTGTTCATTGATGACATCCTGGTTTATTCAAAGAATGAAGAGGAGCATAAGGAACATTTGCGTTTGGTTTTGGAGGAACTAAGGGAACATCAGTTATACGCCAAATTCAGCAAATGTGAGTTTTGGTTGAAGGAAGTTGGATTCCTCAGACACGTTATATCCGGAGAAGGTATAGCAGTTGACCCCACAAAGGTTGAGACCGTAACCGAATGGGAATCACCAACGACAGTTGGAGAGATCCGGAGTTTTCTTGGACTCACAGGATACTACCGGAGATTCATTGAGAATTTTTCAAAGATTGCAAAGCCTGTGACGGAGTTGTTGAAGAAGGATACTAAGTTCAAATGGACTGAGGAGTGTGAGGCTAGTTTCCAGGAATTGAAGAAACGTTTGGTTACCTCACCAGTATTGATTTTGCCAGATCAGACCAAGGATTATGAGGTGTATTGCGACGCTTCACGTCAAGGACTTGGAGCAGTGCTTATGCAGGAAGGGAGAGTCGTTTCATATGCTTCACGGCAACTGAAGCCTCATGAGTTGAATTATGCCACGCATGATTTGGAGTTAGCAGCCGTAGTGCATGCATTGAAAACGTGGAGACATTTCCTCATTGGAAATCATTGTGAGGTGTACACGGATCACAAGAGTTTGAAGTACATTTTCACGCAGAAGGAGTTGAACCTCGGACAGAGGAGATGGTTGGAGCTCATCAAGGATTATGACATGAGATTGCATTACCATCCCGGAAAAGCTAATGTAGTTGCTGACGCATTGAGCCGTAAGAGCCATGTCAATATGGTAATGACAGGAGAAGTACCTAAGGAGTTAGCAGAAAACCTTCATGAGCTATGTTTGGAAATAGTTCCGAGAGGCTATGTAGCAGCATTGGAGATTCAGTCAACATTGATGGATAAGATAAGAGAAGCTCAGAAGTCTGACAAGGAGATTGCTTCTATAAAAGAGAGAATGACCAAAGGAAAAGCAAAAGGATTTCGTGAGGATGAGCACGATACCTTATGGTTTGAGGACCGTGTTTACGTGACCAATGACCCGGAGATCAGGAAGTTGATTTTGCAAGAGGCACATGATTCACCGTATTCGATTCACCCAGGGAATACCAAGATGTATTTGGATTTAAAGGAAACATTCTGGTGGACCGGAATGAAGAAGGATATTGCAGCATATGTAGCAGTTTGTGACGTATGTCAGAGAGTAAAGGCAGAGCATCAGAAGCCAGCAGGATTGTTACAACCATTGCCGATACCCGAATGGAAGTGGGATAAGATAGGCATGGATTTTATCACAGGACTACCCAGGACAAAATCAGGCTATGATTCGATATGGGTAGTAGTTGATCGTTTGACGAAGGTAGCACATTTTATTCCAGTTAAGACCACTTACACCAGTGCTAAGTTGGCGAAGATATACATGACTAGGATCATTTGTTTGCATGGAGTTCCGAGGAGTATCGTATCAGATAGAGGAACCCAATTTACCTCAAAGTTTTGGAATCAGTTGCATGAAACTTTAGGAACCAGACTAGAGTTCAGCACAGCTTTTCACCCACAGACAGATGGACAGACCGAGAGAGTCAATCAGATTTTGGAAGATATGCTGAGAGCTTGTGCACTAGATTATGGATCAAGTTGGGACGATAACTTGCCATATGCGGAGTTTTCCTACAACAATAGCTATCAAACCAGTTTGAAGATGGCACCTTTCGAAGCTTTATATGGAAGGAGGTGCAGGACATCGTTGTCATGGGACGAAGTTGGAGACCGTCAATTCCTTGGACCAAATTTGATTAAGGAGTCTGAACGGAAAGTTAAGTTGATTCGCGATAGGCTCAAGGTAGCCCAGTCCAGGCAGAAGAGCTACGCAGATTCTAAACGCAAGGAGACAGTTTACGAAACCGGAGACAGAGTTTATCTCTGAGTATCCCCACTTCGAGGAGTTAAGCGCTTTGGAGTTAAGGGAAAGTTAGCACCGCGTTTCGTTGGACCGTATAAGATCTTGCAACGTATGGGAGAAGTCGCTTATAAGTTGGAATTACCAGAGGGACTGTCAGGAGTTCATGATGTATTCCATGTTTCTCAGCTGAAGAAATGTCACGCCGAAATGGCGGAGGTACCGCTAAGAGATACAGTACCGCTTGAAGCGATTCAGTTAAAGGATGACCTAACGTATGAGGAGAAGCCAGTCAAGATTCTCGAATATGCCAGCAGAGTTACTGGCAGCAAGGTTATCAAGTTTTGCAAAGTTCAGTGGAACCACCACTCAGAGGATGAAGCCACCTGGGAAAGAGAAGAAGATTTGCTCAAGGACCACCCTCACCTATTTTCTAGCCAACCCGAATCTCGAGGGCGAGATTCATCTTAAGGGGGGTAGGTTTGTAACATCCCAAATTTTCAATTTGGAATGTTATACACTAGATCATCATGCATATCATATTTTCTTGCATTTTGGTTGATCCTAGAAATTTCACGCGACTCAAGGACCTTCGGAGAGAGTTGGAGATTTCGTTATTTTCATATTTGGGAGTTTTCTCAAATTTTGAAAAGAGGATCATTTGATTTATTTATTTCATCTTCAAACAATTTTCCGGTGTTAAAATATATAAGAGAGGGAATAATATGACTTTCCCAAAATTGAGGAAAAATGAAGATTTAATAAATAGATCAAGTTTTGGTTTTGCCGGAGTTTTGTTTGCATTTTATTTGGATAGGGAAAAATGTGCGTTTTCAAAAATTGCATTTTTGGTCTGGAGTAAAGTTCATTTTGTTCGACTCATTTTTAGGAGTCGGGGAAAATTTACTTTAGGTTTTTCGGAGTTCGTTTAGTTTTCTTTTTCTTTGTTTTTCTGCGCGCGGAATTATTTATAAAAAAAGGAACTCCCGCCAGGCCAGCCGGGCCAAAGGCCCAGCCAGCCGGCCACCGCCCCAGCCTCCAGTGCGCTGCGCGCCAGGCACAGGAGCGCAGGCCAGGCCGTCGCCTCTTGCCTTCTAGGCCGAATCCTAGTAGGATTCTTAGCCCCCTTTCCTTTGTTTCATTTTCCTTTTTCCTTTCTTTTTCTTGTCCCCTACCCCAAGTAAATCCCCCTCACCTATATAAATACCCCAACACCCCCCCCTCCAAATCATCAAATCAAGCCCCAAGTCCCAAGCCGCGCCCCACCCCGCGCCCTACGCCGCGCCACTCCACACCCACGCCGCCGCCGCCCTACGCCGCGCCACCCCACACCCACGCCGCCGCCGCACCTTGCCCACGCCGCCGCCGCCCTACGCCACGCCACTGGAGCCCCTTGCCAGAAACCTCGCCGGAGGTAGCCCCACGTCTCTTTTCCTCGGATTGTTTTCTTCTAATCGTTCTGATTTTTTCTTCTCTTCCGATTCGTTTTCTAGATCGGTTTTCTTCTCCGAAACCCTAGATCGGATTCGTTTTCTTTTCCGATTTAGTTGCCTTTGGACCGTTCGCCGGACCGTTCGTCCTAACGAACGTGATCACCGGATTCTTCTAGGTTAACGAACGTCCGTTCGTTTAACCGTTCTTCGTTTTCTTTCTGTCGGATTTATTCCGCGATCGTGATCTCAGATCCGATCTTCGTTCTAGTCTTTCTTCTCGCTCGTTTATCGGAATCAGGTGATTCAAGCGCCTAGAGTTTCGTTTCGAAACCGCCGTTCCGTCTAACCAACTTAAACAAGTTTTTCCCCGGTAAAATTTGACCTAGTTTCAACTTGCTAGAACCGAGTTGTTTTCTTCAGCCGTTTGTTTTTCCGTCGTATGTTCGGTTCGTTCTTTCTTTGCAACCGGAGTTCTTAAGTTGAACTTCCTGGTTCGTTCTCTTGTTTGAGTTTTACCTGTGCATTAGATGAGTACTTATTGTGTGCTTGTTGTTTGTCTGCGATAGATCACCCGGATTGCGCCGCTTGTTACTTCGAAGCCCTAGGTCTCACGGATCATCAGCAAGGCAAGTAACACTTTGATCACACCTTTTCTACAACCCAGTTTTATTGCATTAGATCAATCCTCTCACATTGCATGATTAGGATCTAATTAAACTGTGGGATGGGAAGTAGATGAGGTAGTACCTATCACCTGTATTACTATGAAACCTTTGGGAGTTACTTCTACGTTTGCTTATTATGCCATGCTATGCTAGTAGACGTGGATTGGGTGAGTGATATCCATGACAGATGTGAGTTGATAATTTTAAGGGTTTATCTAAGGTGGCAACCTAACACACATCTGGGTGGATTGAGGCACCTGGGGTTACCAGGACTTGCCTGTTTTCTTGGACCGCCACCCAGGCTCAAAGGGATCATAAGATCTTTCATGCTAGAAACTTCCGTGTGCAGCCACAAGCCATTATGGGCTCTGGCATAGTTGACTAAGTTGTGCGAACTCTTACAGTGGTGGACTAGCAGTTGTAGGGGATGTAGGTGTACTGTTCTACCCGATCGTAAGGTGCTAGCGCTTCTGAAAGACTATGTCTCGGTCATCCGTCTTCTCAAACACCATGTAGTGCGAGAAATCCAACGGAGGCGATCGAGTCTTGTGGGGAAAAGTGCGCAAACCTCTGCAGAGTGTACAAACTAATCATGATTAGCCGTGTCCCCGGTTATGGACATCTTGAGTATCTAGTACTTGAATATCATGTGAATCTCAACATGTTACTTCTAATTAATGTTGTTGGGTTTTAATTATTTTTAATTGGGATTGAGAATGCTGTCAACCATTCTCGATGTTTCACAACCACCATGATAGTTAAATAAATTTATTCCTTTGCAGTAGGAAAAAACTGGCTTTACGCAAAACTGTAACCATAGAGCTTTCCACCAGCCATATATGCATATAGTATAGCTGTTTCATTCCATTACTCTCTATGTGTTACTTTGCCAGCATATTCCATGTGCTGACCCGTTTTCGGGCTGCAACTTCTCATGTTGCAGACTTTTCAGACGATGATTGAGGTGTTTTTAGGTCGTGGTCCTATACTCAGTGATGCCGTTGGAGTTGATGGACCCATTTATCTTCCGAGTCTTCCACTGTTATCGACACTAGATGGCCTTAAGCCATGCTTATTGTAATAAGTTCTCTTTTGAGACAACGATGTAATAAGTGTGTGATTGCCACTCTGCTATAAATCCTTCGATGTACTGTGTGGTGTCAGCATTACTGATCCAGGGATGACACCTGAGCACAAAGCGCTTGATCCATTCGGGTCGGGTCGCGACACTGCTGGTCCATCCAACTAATGTGCGGCAAAACACACCTTCTCATCATCTGTACATCCTGGTGTGGTTAACTCCCTTCCAATCCTGCGGAGCCAATCATCTGCCACTATCGGCTCGGTGCTACTGGAAAACACCGGCGGCTGCAACCTCAGAAAGCGTGCTAAGTTGTCAACTGGTGGTGGGTTGCTATTGTTGTTGTTGTTGCCTTGGTTCTGAACTAACAACTACATCAGTGTATTCTACTGCTGGATCAACTGAGTGAGCTCCGGTGGGAAGGTAAATCCAGGGTCACGTCTCGGAGGCATCTGAGGGTTTAGAGGGAAGAGAATAGAATAGAATGAGGTCTAGCGAGAAAAACACTACCCATATGCACATGAGAAAAACACAATCATATCACTCAATCAATCAAGCAAGGGCATACAATCGATCTAACTATCGTTACAAAAGTGCTCGGACTATACTATATACATGGTGGAATACTACTACTGATGTGGTGGTCTACTAGAAATATTTATCGGTCGAAGACTCCATGATGTCTGCTCCAGCTTCGCCTTCATAGTCATCATCGCTATCGTCGGGGTCTGAGTCGGTGTCGTCGATGATGATGTAGTCCTCGGAACGAATCTCCTTGGGTTCTTCGTCTTCTCCTCCTGGCGCGGGGTCTCCCATGAATACTCCTAGCTTCATTTCCAGATCATCATTCTTCTCCACTAGTACGACGATTTTCTCCTCATAATCTTCGCGAGTAGCCTTAAGTTCTTCTTCCAATTCTGTGATCCTTGTCATCGTCTTATTCAGATCTATCATGCCTGCGCACATCTGGTTCTCCTGGCGACGAATGTGCTGGTTTAACTCCTAGATGAAAGCTGCGATTGATCTATCCTTCCTGGTGCTAATCATCTCCCATTGCTCATCTCGGCGCCCACAAATCTGATAGATAGTATACTTAAGATCCTTATGGTAAACTTCTCCAATGCGTCCCATGGTGATGTGGGCTGCCATACTCTTTCCTAGGCTCCAGGTTGGTGCATCAAAGGAAAACTCTATGGGTTTAGTGACTGGCGCGAATGTCCTTCCTAGAATTTGAACTTGAATCATCCATCGCTCCTCTTCTGGTAAAGTGGTGTTGTAAGTCCCGGTGAAGCTTGGTATTCCAATGTTCAGGTACTTAGTGACTTCCTTCAAGTGTCGTCCAAAAGGTGCTTCTTCATCCGGTTGTGCAAACTTGTTCCTTGCGTCCGCCATCCTAAAGAGTAGGAAATGGAGAGTCAGAAATGAGAAGAGAGTGGTGATCCAGGGCTTTAGCTTAGTGGTCGTGTCCTACACTCAGCGTGTGCTCTGATACCATCTTGTAGCGACCCGACCTCAAACGGTCAAGTCTCTGTGCTTCAGTGTCATCCCTGGATGGGTAATGCTAACACACACAGTACTCGATGGATTTATAACAGAGTAGCAATCACACACTTATTACATCAAATGTCTCAAAAGAGAACTTATTACAATAAATATGGTTTAAGGCCATCTAATACGATAACAGCAGAAGGCTTGGAAGATAAAGTGAGTCAATCAACTCCAACGGCATAGCTGAGCTGCATGGCAACGACCTAACGAACCTTACTCCTCGTTTGAAAAGTCTGCAACATAATACGTTGCAGCCCGAAAACAGGTCAGCACATGGAATATGCTGGCAATATAACACGGTAGGGCAAGAACTGAATAATGCTATCACTACATGCATATTTGGCTGGTGGAAAGCTCTATGGTTAAAGTTTTTTTTGCGAAAAGCCAATTTTTCCGTAGTGCAAAGGAATAGATTTTATTTAACTATCATGGTAGTTGAAACATCATTGAGAAGGTTCCTCCAACTCAATCCCAAATTAAAAGTAATTATCAACCCAACAATATTAATTTAGAGTGATGAGATACATATGATAATCCAAGTACTAGATACTCAAGATGTCCATAACCGGGGACACGGCTAACCATGATTAGTTTGTACACTCTGCAGAGGTTTGCGCACTTTTCCCCACAAAACTCGATCTCCTCCGTTGGATTTCTTGCACTACATGATGTTTGAGAAACGGATGACCGAGACACAGTCTTTCAGAAGCATTAACTCTCTACACCGGATAGACTATACCACCTACAACCCACTACATCTGCTAGTCTACCTCTTCAAGAGCTTCACGCGACTTACTCAACTATGCTAGAGCCCATAATAGCTTGTGGCTGCACACGGAAGTTTCTAGCATGAAGTATCTCAGTTCCCTTTGAGCCTGGGTGGCGGACCTTAGGATTATCACACGGGTACTCCGAGATATCCTAGGACAAAACTGGATTCTCTAGGTGCCCGACAAGCAATCCACCCAGAGGTGTATTAAAGTTGCCACCTTAAGTTGAACCATTAATTAACAAACTCACATTTGTCATGGATTCAGTCAATCAATCCACGTCTACGAGCATAGCATAGCAGTATAAGCATAACGTAGAAGTAACTCCCAGGGTTCGATAATAACAGGGCAATAGGTTCTACCTCATCAACTACTTCCCAACCTCACATGTTAACTAGTCCTAACCATGAATGTTTGAGGGTTGAAACTAATGCATAAAAACTGGGTGATAAAAAGGTATGATCAAAGTGTTACTTGCCTTGCTGATGATCCCCAAAACTTAGAGACTCGTAGTAGCACGCTTCGCACTCCTGGTGTTCTATCACAAACAAACAATAGCATACATTAGCAATCAAGCAAAGACGCACGGGTAAAGAACGAGTAAGAAGATCTAACCAGAAAGTTCAACTTAAGAACTCCGGTTTGCAAAAAGAATCAAATCAAATGGAGCAACGAAACTCAAACTTCGAAAGAAACAAGATCTGATTACTAATCTGGACTAAAGTCAAATTTTACAGTAGCAAAAACTTGTTCAAGTTGGTTAAAAAAAGAGGGTTTCGGGACAAAACCCTAGGTGCTTGAATCGCCTTATTCCGGTAAACGAGTGAACAGATACACTAAAACGAAAATCGGATCAGAAATCGCGATCGAAAATAATCGCGGAAAATCAGAGAAAAAGAAAAACTGACGAACAGGCTAATGAACGGACGTTCACTGTCTGCGGCTAACCGGTGAAAACCGCTCGTTAAAATGAACGTAAAAATAGGCGTTCGCTAAATAACTAAGCCGGAAAAAAATTAAACCGAACCAGATCTAAAAAAATGGATCTAGGGTTTCGAAAAAACCAAACGGTTTTCTCACGAAAACCGAGGCGGCTACCTCGGGTCCGGCGACGGCGGGGCGGCTCTGGTGCGGCGGTGTGAGGCGGCGGCGGCAGCGCGCGAGGCAACCCGGGGCGACGGCAGCGGCGGCGGCTAGGGTTAGGGTTAGGGTTCGGGGGCGGGGCGAGGATGGGCTGGCTCGGGTGCGGGGCGCGGCTTATAAGAGGGCCGACCCGAGGTCTCCTGGCTGGGTACGGCCGGAAGTCGGTTTGACTTTTTTTTAATATTCCGACGTGCAGAAAAAAGAAAGAAAAGAAATACTAAACGGACTCCAAAAATCCCGAAATAAATTTTCCCCGTCCTCTAAAAATAGGTCGGACAAGGTGAACATTTATTTGGGCCTAAAATGCAATTTTGAAAAATGCATATTTTTCCTAATTCAAACAAAATAGCGATAAAACTCCGAATAAAAATATTATTTGATTTTAATATTAAATCTTCGATATTTCTCTATTTTTAGGAAGTCATTTTATCCTCTCTCTTTTATTTTTATAAAAGAAATATTCGAAGAGAAAATAATTAAAATCAAACGATCCTCTTTTTGACATTCGAGAAAACTTAAATGTGAAAATAATGAAATCCCCAACTCTCTCCGTAGGTCCTTGAGTTACGTAGAATTTCTAGGATCAAGCCAAAATGCAATAAAATATGATATGCAAGGATGATCTAATGTATAACATTCCAAATTGAAAATTTGGGACGCTACAACAGCTTAGGTTTCTTGCTAAACCACAGTTCATACGGTGTCGTCTCAACGGATTTAGATGGTGCCCTATTTAACGTGAATGCAGCTGTCTCTAGTGCATAACCCCAAAACGATAGTGATAAATCGGTAAGAGACATCATAGATCGCACCATATCTAATAAAGTACGGTTATGATGTTCAGACACACCATTACGCTGTGGTGTTCCAGGTGGCGTGAGTTGCGAAACTGTCGGGGGACGTGGTAATTTCAAAAAAAATCCTACGCACATGCAAGATCATGGTGATGCATAGCAAGGTGAGGGGAGAGTGTGTCCACGTACCCTCGTAGACGGAAAGCGGAAGCGTTAGCACAACGCAGTTGATGTAGTCGTATGTCTTCACGATCCGACCGATCATGTACTGAACGCACGGCACCTTCGAGTTCTGCACACGTTCAACTCGATGACGTCCCTCGAACTCCGATCCAGCCAAGCTTTGAGGCTTAGTCAATGGGTCTGCAATATTCAGATCCATATGTATCTTGCAAATCTCTATGTCTCCCACCTGGACTTGATCCCGGATGGAGTTGAAGCGTCTCTTGATGTGCTTGGTTCTCTTGTGAAATCTGAATTCCTTTGCCAAAGCAATTGCACCATTATTGTCACAAAAGATTTTCATTGGACCCGATGCACTAGGTATGATACCTAGATCGGATATGAGCTCCTTCATCCAGACTCCTTCATTTGCTGCTTCCGAAGCAGCTATGTACTCCGCTTCACATGTAGATCCCGCTACGACGCTTTGTTTAGAACTGCACCAATTGACAGCTCCACCGTTTAATAAAAACACGTATCCGGTTTGCGATTTAGAATTGTTCGGATCAGTGTCAAAGCTTGCATCGACGTAACCATTTACGACAAGCTCTTTGTCACCTCCATAAACGAGAAACATATTCTTCATCCTTTTCAGGTATTTCAGGATGTTCTTGACCGTTGTCCAGTGATCCATTCCTGGATTACTTTGGTACGTCCCTGCTAAACTAATAGCAAGGCACACATCAGGTCTGGTACACAACATTGCATACATGATAGAGCCTATGGCTGAAGCATAGGGAACATCTTTCATTTTCTCTCTATCTTCTGTAGTGGTCGGGCATTGAGTCTTACTCAACTTCACACCATGTAACACGGGCAAGAACCCTTTATTTGCTTGACCCATTTTGAACTTCTTCAAAACTTTGTCAAGTTATGTGCTTTGTGAAAGTCCAATTAAGCGTCTCGATCTATCTCTATAGATCTTGATGCCCAATATATAAGCAGCTTCACCGAGGTCTTTCATTGAAAAACTCTTATTCAAATATCCTTTTATGCTATCCAGAAATTATATATCATTTCCATTCAACAATATGTCATCCACATATAATATCAGAAATGCTACAGAGCTCCCACTCACTTTCTTGTAAATACAGGCTTCTCCAAAAGTCTGTATAAAACCATATGCTTTGATCACACTATCAAAAGGTTTATTCCAACTCCGAGAGGCTTGCACCAGTTCATAAATGGATCGATGGAGCTTGCACACTTTGTTAGCTCCTTTGGATCGAAAAAACCTTCCGGTTGCATCATATACAGCTCTTCTTCCAGAAATCCATTCAGGAATGCAGTTTTGACATCCATTTGCCAAATTTCATAATCATAAAATGCGGCAATTGCTAACATGATTTGGACAGACTTAAGCATCGCTACGGGTGAGAAGGTCTCATCATAGTCAATCCCTTGAACTTGTCGAAAACCTTTTGCAACAAGTCGAGCTTTATAGACAGTAACATTACCATCAGCGTCAGTCTTCTTCTTGAAGATCCATTTATTCTCGATGGCTTGCCGATCATCAGGCAAGTCAACCAAAGTCCACACTTTGTTCTCATACATGGATCCCATCTCAGATTTCATGGCCTCAAGCCATTTTGCGGAATCATGGATCACCATCGCTTCTTCATAGTTCGTAGGTTCGTCATGGTCTAGCAACATAACCTCCAGAACAGGATTACCGTACCACTCTGGTGCGGATCTTACTCTGGTTGACCTAAGAGGTTCAGTAACAACTTGATCTGAAGTTTCATAATCATCATCATTAACTTCCTCACTAATTGGTGTAGACGTCACAGGAACCGGTTTCTGTGATGAACTACTTTCCAATAAGGGAGCAGGTACTGTTACCTCATCAAGTTCTACTTTCCTCCCACTCACTTCTTTCGAGAGAAACTCCTTCTCTAGAAAGGATCCATTCTTAGCAACAAATGTCTTGCCCTCGGATCTGTGATAGAAGGTGTACCCAATAGTTTCCTTTGGGTATCCTATGAAGACACATTTCTCCGATTTGGGTTCGAGCTTATTAGGTTGAAGCTTTTTCACATAAGCATCGCAGCCCCAAACTTTAAGAAACGACAACTTCGGTTTCTTGCCAAACCATAGTTCATAAGGTGTCGTCTCAACGGATTTTGATGGTGCCCTATTTAACGTGAATGCGGCCGTCTCTAAAGCATAACCCCAAAATGATAGCGGTAAATCGGTAAGAGACATCATAGATTGCACCATATCTAGTAAAGTATGATTACGACGTTCGGACACACCATTATGTTGTAGTGTTCCGGGTGGCGTGAGTTGCGAAACTATTCCGCATTGTTTCAAATGTAGACCAAACTCATAACTCAAATATTCTCCTCCATGATCAGATCGTAGAAACTTTATTTTCTTGTTACGATGATTTTCAACTTCACTCTGAAATACTTTGAACTTTTCAAATGTTTCACACTTATGTTTCATTAAGTAGATATACCCATATCTGCTTAAATCATCTGTGAAGGTGAGAAAATAACGATACCTGCCGCGAGCCTCAGCATTCATTGGACCACATACGTCAGTATGTATGATCTCCAACAAATCAGTTGCTCACTCCATAGTTCCGAAGAACGGCATTTTAGTCATCTTGCCCATGAGGCATGGTTCGCAAGTACCAAGTGATTCCAAAAGTTCATCAGTATGGAGTTTCTTCATGCGATTTATACCAATATGACTCAAACGGCAGTGCCACAAATAAGTTGCACTATCATTATCAACTCTTCATCTTTTGGCTTCAACATTATGAATATGTGTATCACTACTATCGAGATTCATCAAAAATAGACCACTCTTTAAGGGTGCATAAAAGATATTACTCATATAAATAGAACAACCATTATTCTCAGATTTAAATGAATAACCGTCTCGCATTAAACAAGATCCAGATATATTATTCATGCTCAACGCTGGCACCAAATAACAATTATTTAGGTCTAAAACTAATCCCGAAGGTAGATGTAGAGGTAGTGTGCCGACGACGATCACATCGACTTTGGAACCATTTCCCACGCGCATCGTCACCTCGTCCTTAGCCAGTGTTCGCTTAATCTGTAGTCCCTGTTTGGAGTTGCAAATATTAGTAATAGAACCAGTATCAAATACCCAGGTGCTACTGCGAGATCTGGTAAGGTACACATCAATAACATGTATATCACATATACCTTTGTTCACCTTGTCATCCTTCTTATCCACCAAATACTTGGGGCAGTTCCGCTTCTAGTAACCAGTCTATTTGCAGTAGAAGCACTCAGTCTCAGGCTTAGGTCCAGACTTGGGTTTCTTCTCCTGAGCAGCAACTTGTTTGTTGTTCTTCTTGAAGTTCCCCTTCTTCTTCCCTTTGCCCTTTTTCTTCAAACTGATGGTCTTATTGACCATCAACACTTGATGCTCCTTTTTGATTTCTACCTCCGCAGCCTTTAGCATTGCGAAGAGCTTGGGAATTGTCTTATTCATCCCTTGCATATTATAGTTTATCACGAAGCTCTTGTAGCTTGGTGGTAGTGATTGAAGAACTCTGTCAATGACACTATCAAGAGGAAGATTAACTCCCAGTTGAATCAAGTGATTATGATACCTAGACATTTTGAGTATATGCTCACTGACAGAACTATTCTCCTCCATCTTGCAGCTATAGAACTTATTGGAGACTTCATATCTCTCAATCCGGGCATTTGCCTGAAATATTAACTTCAACTCCTGGAACATCTCATATGCTCCATGACGTTCAAAACATCGTTGAAGTCATGGTTCTAAGCCGTAAAGCATGGCACACTGAACTATCCAGTAATCATCAGCTTTGCTCTGCCAGGTGTTCATAACATCTGGTGTTGCTCCTGTAGCAGGTTTGGCACTTAGCGGTGCTTCCAGGACGTAATTCTTCTGTGCAGCAATGAGGATAATCCTCAAGTTACGGACCCAGTCCGTGTAATTGCTACCATCATCTTTCAACTTTGCTTTCTCAAGGAACGCATTAAAATTCAACGGAACAACAACACGAGCCATCTATCTGCAACAAACATAGACATGCAAAATACTATCAGGTACTAAGTTCATGATAAATTTAAGTTCAATTAATCATATTACTTAAGAACTCCCACTTAGATAGACATCTCTCTAATCATCCAAGTGATCACGTGATCCAAATCAACTAAACCATAACCGATCATCACGTGAAATGGAGTAGTTTTCAATGGTGAACATCATTATGTTGATCATATCTACTATATGATTAATGCTCGACCTTTCGGTCTCAGTGTTCCGAGGCCATATCTGCATATGCTAGGCTCGTCAAGTTTAACCTGAGTATTCTGCGTGTGCAAAACTGGCTTGCACCAGTTGTAGATGGACGTAGAGCTTATCACACCCAATCATCACGTGGTGTCTGGGCACGACGAACTTTGGCAACGGTGCATACTCAGGGAGAACACGTTTTTCTTGAAATTTAGTGAGAGATCATCTTATAATGCTACTGTCAATCAAAGCAAAATAAGATGCATAAAAGATAAACATCAGATGCAATCAATATAAGTGATATGATATGGCCATCATCATCTTGTGCTTGTGATCTCCATCTTCGAAGCACCGTCATGATCACCATCATCACCGGCGTGACACCTTGATCTCCATCGTAGCATCGTTGTCATCTCGCCAACTATTGCTTCTATGACTATCGCTACCGCTTAGTGATAAAGTAAAGCAATTACAGGGCGATTGCATTGCATACAATAAAGCGACAACCATATGGCTCCTGCAAGTTGCCGATAACTCGATTACAAAACATGGTCATCTCATATAATAAAATATAGCATCATGTCTTGACCATATCACATCACAACATGCCCTGCAAAAATAAGTTAGGCGTCCTCTACTTTATTGTTGCAAGTTTTACGTGGCTGCTATGGGCTGAGCAAGAACCATTCTTACCTACGCATCAAAACCACAACGATTGTTCGTCAAGTTAGTGATGTTTTAACCTTCTCAAGGATCGGGCATAGCCACACTCAGTTCAGCTAAAGTTGGAGAAACTCACACCCGCCAGCCACCTGTGTGCAAAGCATGTCGGTAGAACCAGTCTCGCGTAAGCGTACGCATAATGTCGGTCCGGGCCACTTCATCCAACAATACCGTCGAACCAAAGTGTGACATGCTGGTAAGCAGTATGACTTGTATCGCCCACAACTCACTTGTGTTCTACTCGTGCATATAACATCAACGCATAAAACCTGGCTCTGATACCACTGTCGGGGAACGTAGTAATTTCAAAAAAATCCTACGCACACGCAAGATCATGGTGATGCATAGCAACGAGAGGGAAGAGTGTGTCCATGTACCCTCGTAGACCGAAAGCGGAAGCGTTAGCACAACGCGGTTGATGTAGTCGTACGTCTTCACGATCTGATCGATCAAGTACCGAACGCACGGCACCTCCGAGTTCTGCACACGTTCAACTCGATGACGTCCCTCGAACTCCGATCCAGCCGAGCTTTGAGGGAGAGTTCCGTCAGCATGACGGCGTGGTGACGATGTTGATGTTCTACCGTCGCAGGGCTTCACCTAAGCACCGCTACGATATTATCGAGGTGGACTATGGTGGAGAGGGGCACCGCACACGGCTAAAAGATCCAAGAGATCAATTGTTGTGTCTCCAAGGGGTGCCTCCCTCCCCGTATATAAAGGATTGGAGGAGGAGGAGGGGGCCGGCTACCCTAGGCGCGCCCCATGAGGAGTCCCCCTTTCCATGTGGGAGTAGGAGAGGAGACGGAAGGAGAGAGAGGGGGAAAGGAAAGGGCCCCCCCCTCCTTGCCCAAATGACTGGTGAGGAAGGGGGTGCGCGGCTGCCCTTGGCCGCCCCTCCTCTTTGCCATTAGGTCCCAATAGGCCCATTAGTCTCCTCGGGGGGTTCCGGTAACCCCCCGGTACTCCGGTATATGCCCGAAACTCCCCGAAACCATTCCGGTGTCTGAACATAGTCATCCAATATATCGATCTTTACGTCTCGACCATTTCAAGACTCCTCGCCATGTCCGTGATCACATCCGGGACTCCGAACTACCTTCGGTACATCAAAAACCATAAACTCATAATATAACCATCATCGAACTTTAAGCGTGCGGACCCTACGGGTTCGAGAACTATGTAGACATGACCGAGACACGTCTCCGGTCAATAACTAATAGCAGAACCTGGATGCTCATATTGGCTCCTACATATTCTACGATGATCTTTATCGGTCAAACCGCATAACAACATACGTTGTTCCCTTTGTCATCGGTATGTTACTTGCCCGAGATTCGATCGTCGGTATCTCAATACCTAGTTCAATATCGTTATCGGCAAGTCTCTTTACTCGTTCCGTAACACATCATCCCGCAACTAACTCATTAGTTGCAATGCTTGCAAGGCTTAAGTGATGTGTATTACTGAGTGGGCCCAGAGATACCTCTCCGACAATCGGAATGACAAATCCTAATCTCGAAATACGCCAACCCAACAAGTACCTTCGGAGACACCTGTAGAGCACCTTTATAATCACCCAGTTACGTTGTGACGTTTGGTAGCACACAAAGTGTTCCTCTGGTAAACGGGAGTTGCATAATCTCATAGTCATAGGAACATGTATAAGTCATGAAGAAAGCAATAGCAACAAACTAAATGATCAAGTGCTAATCTAACGGAATGGGTCAAGTCAATCACGTCATTCTCCTAATGATGTGATCATGTTAATCAAATCACAACTCTTTGTCTATGGCTAGGAAACATAACCATCTTTGATCAACGAGCTAGTCAAGTAGAGGCATACTAGTGACACTCTGTTTGTCTATGTATTCACACATGTATCATGTTTCCGGTTAGTACAATTCTAGCATGAATAATAAACATTTATCATGATATAAGGAAATAAATAATAACTTTATTATTGCCTCTAGGGCATATTTCCTTCAGAAACTATTCCACATTGTTTCAAATGAAGGCCAAACTCATAACTCAAATAATCGCCTCCGCGATCAGATCGTAGAAACTTTATTTTCTTGTTACGATGATTCTCAACTGCACTCTGAAACTCTTTGAACTTTTCAAATGTTTCAGACGTGTGTTTCATTAAGTAGATATACTCATGTCTGCTTAAATCATCTATGAAGGTCAGAAAATAATGATACCTGCCGTGAGCCTCAATACTCATCGGGCCGCATACATCAGTATGTATTATTTCCAATAAGTCAGTGGCTCGCTCCTTTGCTCCGGAGAATGGAGTCTTAGCCATCTTGCCCATGAGGCATGGTTCGCCAGCATCAAGTGATTCCAAAAGCCCATCAGCATGGAGTTTCTTCATGCGCTTTACACCAATATGACCTAAACGGCAGTGCCACAAATAAGTTGCACTATCATTATTAACTTTGCATCTTCTGGCTTCAATATTATGAATATGTGTATCACTAAAGATCGAGATTCAATAAACCATTCACCTTCAGTGTATGACCACAGAAGGTTTTATTCATGTAAATAGAATAACAATTATTCTTTGACTTAAATGAATAACCATATTGCAATAAACATGATCCAATCATATTATGCTCAATGCAAACACCAAATAACATTTATTTTAGGTTCAACACTAATCCCGAAGGTAAAGAGAGTGTGTGATGGTGATCTTATGAACCTTGGAATCACTTCCAACACACATCGTCACCTCGCCCTCAACTAGTCTTTGTTCATTTTGTAACTCTTGTTTCAAGTTACTAACCATAGCAACTGAACCAGTATCAAATACCCAGAGGCTACTATGAACACTAGTAAGTACACATCAATAACATGTATATCAAATATTTCTTTGTTCACTTTGCCATCCTTCTTATCCGCCAATTATTTGGGGTAGTTCTGCTTCCAGTGATTATTCCTTTTTGCAGTAGAAGCACTCGGTTTCAGGCTTAGGTTTAGCTTTGGGCTTCTTCACGGGAGTGATAACTTGCTTTTCATTATTCTTGAAGCTCCCTTTCTTTCCTTTGCCATTTTCTTGAAACTAGTGGTTTTGTTTAACCATCAACACTTGATGCTCTTTCTTGATTTCTACCTTCACCGATTTTAGCATCCCGAAGAGCTCGGGAATTGTTTTCGTCATCCCTTGCATATTATAGTTCATCATGAAGTTCTAGTAACTTGGTGATAGTGACTAGAGAACTTTGTCAATCATTATCTTATCTGGAATATTAACTCCCACTTGATTCAAGCGATTGTAGTACTCAGACATTCTGAGCACATGCTCACTATTTGAGCTATTCTCCTCCATCTTGTAGGCAAAGTACTTGCCAGAGGTCTCATACCTCTCGACTCGGGCATGAGTCTAAAATACCAATTTCAGCTCTTCAAACATCTTATATGCTCCTGGCGTTCAAAACATTTTTGAAGTCCCGGTTCTAAGCCGTAACACATGGGGCACTAAACTATCAAGTAGTCATCATACCGAGCTTGTCAAACGTTCATAACGTCTGTATCTGCTCCTGCAATAGGTCTGTCACCTAGCGGTGCTTCAAGGACATAATTCTTCTGTGCAGTAATAAGGATAATCCTCAGATCACGGACCTAGTCCGCATCATTGCTACTATCATCTTTCAACATAGTTTATCGCTAGGAACATATCAAAAATAAACGGGGAGCTACATCGCGAGCTATTGATCTACAACATAGTTATGCAAATACTGTCAGGACTAAGTTCATGATAAATTAAAGTTCGATTAATCATATTACTTAAGAACTCCCACTTAGATAGACATCCCTCTAATCATCTAAGTGATCACGTGATCCATATCAACTAAACCATGTCCGATCATCACGTGAGATGGAGTAGTTTTCAATGGTGAACATCACTATGTTGATCATATCTACTATATTATTCACGCTTGACCTTTCGGTCTCAGTGTTCTGAGACCATATCTGCATATGCTAGGCTCGTCAAATTTAACCCGACTATTCTGCGTGTGCAAAACTGGCTTGCACTCATTGTATGTGAACGTAGAGCTTATCACACCCGATCATCACGTGGTGTCTCGGCACGACGAACTGTCACAACGGTGCATACTCAGGGAGAACACTTGTACCTTGAAATTTAGTGAGAGGTCATCTTATAATGCTACCGCAGTACTAAGAAAAATAAGATGCATAAAAATATAAACATCACATGCAATCAAATAAGTGATATGATATGGCCATCATCATCTTGTGCCTTTGATCTCCATCTCCAAAGCGTCGTCATGATCACCATCGTTGCCGGATTGACACCTTGATCTTCATCGAAGCATCGTTGTCGTCTTGCCAACTATTGTTTCTACGACTATCGCTACCGCTTAGTGATAAAGTAAAGAAATTACATGGCGATTGCATTTCATACAATAAAGCGACAACCATATGGCTCTTGCCAGTTGCCGATAACTATTACAAAACATGATCATCTCATACAACAAATTATAAATCATCACGTCTTGACCATATCACATCACAGCAACCCCTACAAAAACAAGTTAGACGTCCTCTACTTTGTTGTTGCAAGTTTTACGTGGCTGCTACGGGCTTCTAGCAAGAACCGTTCTTACTTGCGCATCAAAACCACAATGATTTTTCATCAAGTGTGTTGTTTTAACCTTCAACAAGGACCGGGCGTAGTCAAACTCGATTCAACTAAAGCTGGAGAAACGGACACCCACTAGCCACATGTGTGCGATGCACGGCGGTAGAACCAGTCTCATGAACGTGGTCATGTAATGTCGGTCTGGGCCGCTTCATCCAACAATACCGCCGAATCAAAGTATGACATGCTGGTAAGTAGTATGACTATTATCGCCCACAACTCTTTGTGTTCTACTCGTGCATATAACATCTATGCATAGACCTGGCTCGGATGCCATAGTTAGGGAACGTAGTATTTCAAAAAAAAATCCTACACACACGCAAGATCCATCTAGGTGATGCACAGCAACGATCGGGGAGAGTGTTTCCACGTACCCTCGTAGACCGAAAGC
Source organism: Triticum urartu (assembly GCF_003073215.2). Taxonomy (NCBI): domain Eukaryota; kingdom Viridiplantae; phylum Streptophyta; class Magnoliopsida; order Poales; family Poaceae; genus Triticum; species Triticum urartu. Next base: position 50,009,283 of record NC_053022.1, read on the forward strand.
GGAAGCGTTTATTAACGTGGTTGATGTAGTCGAATGTCTTCGCGATCCAACCAATCCAAGTATCGAACGCACGGCACCTCCATGATGTGCACACGTTCAGCTCGGTGACGTCCCTCGTACTCTTGATCCAGCTGAGGCCGAGGGAGAGTTTCGTCAGCACGACGGCGTGATGACGGTGATGATGAAGTTACCGACGCAGGGCTTCGCCTAAGCACTACAACGATATGGCCAAGGTGAAAATCTGTGGAGGGGGCACCGCACATGGCTAAGACAACTGTCAACTTGTGTGTCTATGGGGTGCCCCCCTCCCCCATATATAAAGCAGGGGAGGAGGGGCCGGTCGGCCCTCATGGTGCGCCCCCAAGGGGGGGAATCCTACTCCTACTAGGAGTAGGTTCCCCCCTTTCCTAGTCCTAATAGGAGGGGAAGGAAGGGAGAGAGGGGAGGAAGGAAAGGGGGGCCGGCCCCCCTCCCAATTCGGATTGGGCTTGGGGGTGCGCCCCTCCTCTTGGCCTTCTCCTCTCTCTTCCACTAAAGCCCATGTAGGCCCATATAACCCCCGGGGGGTTCCGGTAACCCCCCGGTACTCCGGTATATGCCCGAACTCATCTGTAACCTTTCCGGTGTCCAAACATAACCTTACAATATATCAATCTTCATGTCTCGACCATTTCGAGACTCCTCGTCATGTCCGTGATCACATCCGGGACTCCGAACTACCTTTGGTACATCAAAACACATAAACTCATAATACCGATCGTCATCGAACGTTAAGCGTGCGGACCCTACGGGTTCGAGAACTATGTAGACATGACTAAGACTCACTTCTGGTCAATAACCAATAGCGGAACCTGGATGCTCATATTGGTTCCTACATATTCTACGAAGATCTTTATCGATCAAACCGCATAAAAATATACGTTATTCCCTTTGTAATCGATATGTTACTTGCCCGAGATTCGATCGTCGGTATCATCATACCTAGTTCAATCTCGTTACCGGCAAGTCTCTTTACTCGTTCCATAATGCATCATCTCGTAACTAACTCATTAGTCACATTGCTTGCAAGGCTTATAGTGATGATCATTACCGAGTGGGCCTAGAGATACCTCTCCGATACTTGGAGTGAAAAATCCTAATCTCGACCTATGCCAACCCAACAAACACTTTTGGAGACACCAGTAGAGCATCTTTATAATCACCCAGTTACGTTGTAACGTTTGATAGCACACAAGGTGTTCCTTCGGTATTCGGGAGTTGCATAATCTCATAGTCAGAGGAACATGTATAAGTCATGAAGAAAGCAATAGCAATAAAACTCAACGATCATAATGCTAAGCTAATGGATGGGTCTTGTCCATCACATCTATATCTACTAATAAAAGGGCTATTGCTTCTTACCACCGTAATTTCGTCCGCGTTTTCATCCCTCCGTCCGTCCCACCTTTTTCGTACGTCGCACCACTGGGCCCTCAAATTGTTGCATTGTCGATCTTTTCTAATGGGCCACGGATGGGCCTTTTCGCAGTCACGCAAAAAATTCATCAACATCACGGTTCGAACTTGGGACCTCAATTGTCGTGGAGAGTGATATGGCCATGACAGTACTGCTAATGCTTTCAGTGATCATATGCCTTTGCCACAAGTCAATGATTTAGAGGCTCGCGGCCAGATGATGCAAGAAATAAAGGTAAAAAAACATGACGTGGAAACCAGCTTAGGATGATATTATGTTTTCTTTCTAGAAGGCAAAATCTATTCGGTACATGCAACTTTGAGTTATGACTATTTACTTGGAGATATGGAAGGAGTTAAAGAAAGGAGTAAGGAAGGATTCATGTTTTTATTCCTACCATGCAAGAAGTATCAGGCAACCTCAAAGACGTGCAACGTGTGGACCGGTCAATGTTTAAAGGAAGTTGGATGGGGTCCACCAGAACAAATCAGGGAAATAATGGCGCACCAAAACAGAGTCCTGTTTTTCTTAGAATTAATTACACGTTGTAAAGATTGCATGCTAAAAATAAGGCTGGTTGTAATGGGGAGTATCATATACTAGTATCATGCATATGATACTAGTGTATGATACGGCTGGTCATAGTGGGGAGTAACTTGGACTAGTGTCATGCATATGACACTAGCCTAAGTTACTACTTTCATAGTGCAAAGTAACATACTAGTAGTGTCATATGTGGCTTCATTTATTAGCTTGTAGACTCATCTTGTCTTGGGAAGCGCTATGTTACAGTAACATATTATGTTACCACTTCTCATTAACTACATGCCACGTAAGCAAAAAATTCTTGAAGTGCGCTATGTTACTACCTAAGTTACTCCCACTATGACTAGCATAGTATCATATATTAGTATCATGTAGTACTTTATTTATTGTTATGCATGACACATAGTAGCATAGCATTTATTATGATACGGTATCATGATATGATACTCAACTCTCTTTTCCTTCATTTAATTTTATGACACCTCATCAAAATTGGCTAGTTGGCATGCATGATACTAGCTATGATACTACCATTACAACCATCCTAAAGCATGTAACCGTGTGTGACTAGAGATAGGATTAGGAATTAATGTCGTAACCTTGTGGATCAAGCTAGGAGGGTCCGTTGCTGCTATATAAAATCAAGTCCGAGCGTTATGTAAGGGGAGGTTATTTTTATATGAAATATACACGATGTGTTTTTTAGGGTAGACACCCGTATCAAGTTTGGAGGGATCTTTAGAAAACCTCTGTGGTGCGACTTCTTTTCGTGGAAATTGTTTTGTGCGTGAGTATCTTCGTCGAGATTGGTTTTCTCGTGTTGGGCCGCAAGGTTCAAACCCTCTACTTCATGAACATCGCGTGCGCGGGCGAGGGGTTGCTACTACTGGTGGTGGAGTGTCGTGAAAGATCGGGCCACAACAACAGATCGGATCTTGCCATCGAGGTTCAGTCTACATCAGGTGGTATTTAGAGCAAAGGTTGTTCACGGTACAATTTTTTTCGCCGAGTTACTATTGAATTTTTTATCATGAGGAAAGATTGTAGCTCGCAAATGATGATGTCGATGGAGAAGGATCCATTGCGTGCCTTGCCTTGGTACCAATGCTTTACGCATGTGCGCGTCGGACCGGCGAGTTGTGCAACGTTGATGAATTGCTATTCCAATATGAATTTGGTGAGTAGACTATGGTTGATGCTTTGAACATTCCTTTGATTGAACATCCAGAACCGTACGAGCTTTAGTGGAAGGATAAGTTTGTCAAGATCATGTATCGGGTCGAGGTACGGTTCACTTTATGCGGATTTAATGATCTGGTCGTGTGTGATGTGCTTCCTATGCACATGCATGCTTGCTCTATACTACTAGGCAAACCATGGACCGACAAGAGACAATTAACCTATAATTCTATTGGTGAATTTTCGTTTGTTCGGAAGGGGCGTTTCCTACCACTTGACTCCTATACATCAGAGAAATATATGGCTGATCGCAAGAAGCGAGATATTGCTCAAGCTGAATCAGAAGTGAAGGAGGTGGAAGCTGCTGAAATTTTTACAATCGTTGTTCTGCCTGCAAATAAGAATATTGTTAAAGAGATCGACTCGAAACCGAGGACGGTTTTGTTTCAAGGAGGAGAGGATGATATGGCCATGAGTACTGCTAATGCTTTCAGTGATCATATGCCTTTGCCACAAGTCAATGATTTAGAGGCTCGTGGCCAGATGATGCAAGAAATAAAGGTAAAAAAACATGACGTGGGGACCAGCTTAGGATGCTATTCTGTTTTCTTTCTAGAAGGAAAAATCTATTCGGTCCATGCAACTTTGAGTTATGACTATTTACTTGGAGATATGGAAGGAGTTAAAGAAAGGAGTAAGGAAGGATTCATGTTTTTATTCCTACCACGCAAGAAGTATCAGGCAACCTCAAAGACGTGCAACGTGTGGACTGGTCAATGTTTAAAGGAAGTTGGATGGGGTCCACCAGAACAAATCAGGGAAATAATGGCGCACCAAAACAGAGTCCTGTTTTTCTTAGAATTAATTACACGTTGTAAAGATTGCATGCTAAAAATAAAGCATGTAACCGTGTGTGACTAGAGATAGGATTAAGAATTAATGTCGTAACCTTGTGGGTCAAGCTAGGAGGGTAGGAGGGTCCATTGCTACTATATAAAATCAAGTCCGAGCGTTATGTAAGGGGAGGTTATTTTTACAGAAATGTTAACGCCCATACGTGTGGACGTTTGCATCTCGCCCACACGCGTGGATCCGCGTCCGTTCGTGAGCGCACGAATCTTGGCATGTTTCTAGTGCCACGTAGGACTGGTCTGGTGTGTGGGCGTTCAGCCGGTCGCCCACACGGCCGTTTCACCACACAGGAGGGGCTGGTGTGTGGGCGTTCAGCAGTTCGCCCACACGCCACTTTGTACGCACACACAAGGGCTAGTGTGTGGGCATTTGGCATCTTGCCCACACGCCCTTCTCCTCTCCCACACCCAAGCTGCTAATTGCCATGTGTTTTTGCACTACACATGGCAACTGCCCCTAGTGTGCTTTTATAAGCAGGTGGCAACAGTGGCGGAGGTAGAGGGTGGACAGGGTGGGCCATGGCCCACCCTGGGATTTTTTGAATAGCTTTATAGCATAGGAAAAAAGGTAAAAAAAATATTAAGAAAGAAATATTTTTTATAAACAGTTCTATTGTTGACCCACCCTGGCCCATTGGGCTAGATCCGCTACTGGGTGGCAACTCTATTTTTTTATCCGAGTTTGCCATGTGTTTTGCAGGGTACACGGCAACTGCCTAGTGTGCACGTAAGCAGATGGCAACTCTCTTTTACCGAGTTGCCATATGTTTTTGCATGGTACATAGCAACTGCCCTAACGTACATGTACATGGCAACTGCCCTAACGTGCACGTAAGCAGATGGCAACTCTTCCTTTTTACATGGCAACTGCCCTAGCATGCTTGTGAGCACATGACAACTCTCTCAACTGCCTAGTGTTAGTATGTGGCAACTCCTAAAGTTATGAAATCATGGCAACTACATTAGATCAGACCATACATGGCAACTGCAGTTGAGCAACCATGGCAACTGTAGTTGTCCGACATGGCAACCGTAGTTCAGCGACATGGCAACTGCAATTAAACGAACATGGACGAGGGTCTGGACCATCGCAACTGCGGGCGCACGATGACCGTCACGCGTGGCGTGCAGGACCAGGAGGTACGAGGCCTGACATACGGGCGTGTGGGCGTTATCAATTTCGCCCACACGCACGCGTGTGAGAGGGATCGGGAGGGGAAAAAAGAGGCGTGTGGGCGCTAATTGTTTTGCCCACACGTAGGTGTGTGGGCTGTTCCTCTTATACACCACACAAAATGTGTGGGCGGACTCCCTAACGCCCACACGTGTGGCACTTATCGGCGTCCTATTTTTATATGAAATAGACACGATGTATTTTTTTTGGGTAGACACCCGTATCAAGTTTTGGAGGGATCTTTAGAAAACCTCCGAGTTGTGATTTCTTTTCGTGGAAATTGTTTTGCGCGTGAGTACCTTCGTCGAGATTGGTTCTCTCGTGTTTGGCCACAAGGTTCAAACCCTCTACTTCGTGTACATCGCGTGCGCGGATGAGAGGTTGCTACTACTAGTGATGGAGTGTCATGAAAGATCGGACCGCAACAATAGATCGGATCTCGCCATCGAGGTTGGGTCTACATCATAGAGCCGCGGCAACCAGCTGAGCCATCTATAGAACATGTTCAATTATCCCACCTCGCTGCTTTAGACAGGATTCTACCAGTTTATAGGATCGCAACTCCCCTGTAATATCAGCAGGGCGTCCTAAAAGGAGAGTGGGAATAGACTTGAGGCTAAACGGAATTGTGGGCTGTCTTTCACGGTATTAATGGAAGGAACTATGAATGCATATAGCTTGGAGGAACGGAGGCAACCACCTTGCCGGAACATGCATAGGGTGAGATGTGGGTCTCGATAGGGGACATTGGCGAGTCTGGTCTCTAGAGCTACAGGAAGCGCGGCACCGAGCTAGCCGCCGCTCCTCTCCGCGGCCCTGAACTGTGACTGCCACCGGCGCATCCGAAGCTAGGTCCACTCCCCGAACATCATGGTGAGACCCTCTGCCCTCGGCGCCGGCGCCCCGGAGCGTCTCGGAAAAGCCAGCGACCCATGCACTCCACATGCGGGGTGCATGGAATCAAACGAGCAGGAGCAGCGCAGTTGCTACGGTCTGCACGACCTCCGGCCGACCGCATAAACGCGGGGTCGCGGGCGTGAACCCAGAGGCCGAACACACCCAGGCTCCTAGAAGAGAAGATTGACCGTCTAAGTGTATCCATGTGAAGAGATAAAGTCTTCTCTAGAAGGGTCCACGTGCTTGAGCATAACCATTCAAAAATGGGAAATCAAATATGTGTACATACTTTTAGGAACGCAGATGGGACGAATAAAATGCATACTAAAAGCAGGATGGACTGATTGCCAACTCTCATGCTCCCATATGATCCTCTATTTCTAAATATAAGTTTTTCTAGAGATTTCAATATGAATTATATACAGATGTATATAGACATATTTAGAATGTAGAGACGCTCATTGAGTATTATATAAGGTCCAAAATGCAAATGCAATATCTTTATAAGTGTATGTGTCACTCATCCTAATATACTCACACATGTAAAATAAGTGCATATATGATCTACCACTTGCTATTTGCTTACAAATCATGACAGTTCCGCTTATCTTTAAAATGAAATTGTGAATATTATTGCTTACGCACATCAACTTGTCTTTTAGAGTAGCCCCGCTTATCTTTGCAAGTCGCGTTGTAGATGAACTCGCACACGTAGTATCCACAGTAATCATTCCCTTGTTCCTGCCACAAGCACTTTATGAGAAATAGAGGTCAATCAAACTGATAATGAAGCATTATAAATGGCATTGATGGAAGTAGCTAGAATCAACGGGATCGAGATGCGCGGAACTAGCTAGCTAGTACTACTTACTTTCGGGTATGTCCATCGCAGCTCCCTTGGCAGTTCCGGAGCTTGTGTGGTGAATACTTTCCAAACCCTGCAAGATAAAGAAAACAATTACTTGATATCAGGAAATGAACAAAAAGTTGCCGATATGGTGCGATAATGATCGATTGAACTTACTTCTCGAGCATTTTAGTCATGTCCGCATAGGTCTCGGGAGATTTTCGTCTCGAGTCTAAGACGGTTACTAGTCCCTGCTCAAGCTTAATCTTCAAGAGAATATAGTGCAAGCTGTGCACGCATGCATAACTCATCAATTACATTACTATAACCTCGCTCGAGTAATAAGGGAAACCGAATATGCACAAGACAGTAACACTCACTTGAAGTTGTAAGGAAAGAGTATTTTATCTTTGTTTTGATTTATTATCAATGATTTGAGCAAGTTGGCCTCAGCATCATCGGCGTTCTTTTCAACCTCAAATTGATCTATGAGATTTTTGTTAATGAACCCAATATCATACATTTCTGCTTTACTGCACTCGACGATCTTCAATCTGCATAATATAGTGAGGATAATCATATATACATGCAATGAAAGAGCTGAGCTATATATAGAGACTTAATGACAGAAGTAGTACTTACAGGCAGTAGCAAGTGACCGTTAATTTATCGAGGGCCTTTTGATTGAACCACTGGAAGAACTCCTCAAATGGAATAGTCAACAAATCAATTCCAACGAGGTCATGCTCCTCTTTAACTCTCAGATACAAAGTATCCTTCCCCCCAGACTCTCTGCAGGTTTTCATGTACCAATCATGGAATCTTTGCATCATCGTTGTTAGAGATTTTTCATCTTTAGCAAGAGGCTTACCGTAATGGTATTGGTGTTCTTCCACCTTCAAGAAATCATAATGTACATCGTCGGGCAGGTAATCTTAAAGATTGCTATAACCGGGCACCATCCCCGGATCATTAGCGACGATATCGCTAGACACCTTGAGCGGGGAGGCACGATTGGTCTGCTTGTTCACCGAGCTGGGCAATTTTTTTCCCACCAACTCGTCGTTCTGCTAACCTTCGATCACTCATAGTATTTCCCGACCGCTCCGCTTCGATATATACCTTGGAAGTAATGCGCTCATAGTTGTTTTTCGGCGGAGACTTTGGTGGTTTCCTCAGGGCATCGATAGTGCGCTTTGCTTTCACCCGGTCTACCTTCTCCTCCGGAGGTGGATGTCTCTTTGCTTTCACCCCTTCAAAGAAGTCATTCACTTCTTTTTGCACGATCTTCGCGTTTTCTTCCACGGTCCTCTTGTATGGTAACTTCTCTAGAGGCTTGAGAGGTGGGCCGAATCTGTATTGCCTCCCGCCTCTGGTTGTACTGCTAGACGCCGGAGCAGATGGAGCGGCTGCGGCTGTCTTCTTTCGTGCTTGCTTACGAGGCGGAGGAGAAGGACTACGACACGCCGGAGCAGCCGGGGCGGCGGCGGGTCTCTTCCGGCCTTGCTGGCGCGGCGGAGAAGGAGGAGGCTGGTGGCTGCTCGGGCGCGCCGGCGCAGGCGGAGAAGAAGGCAGAGTGCCGCCACACGCCGGAGAAGGAGGCTGGTAGCTGCTCGGGCACGCCGGCGCAGGCGGAGAAGGAGGCGGAGTGCCACCACACGCCAGAAAAGGAGGCTGAGTGCCCTGATCACTCGTCGGAGGAGGAGGCGGTGGAGGAGGCGGAGTGCCCTGACTCGCTGGAGGCGGAGGCGTCCAGTTCGGAAGGTTGATGAGCTCCTTCCGCCATAGGCATGGAGTCTTCAGAGCAGAACCCAGCTGAGTCTCCCCGTCACCCGTAGGGTGGTCAAGCTGGAGGTCCTCAAATCCTTCTGTGATTTCATCGACCATCACCCTAGCATATCCTTCTGGAATCGGCCAGCAGTGAAAAGTTGCGCCAGGTTCAGGACGTGCAACAGAGCCAACAGCCGCCTTGACTTTCATATTCATCCATTGCGTCATAAGGTGGAAATTGTGAGACTCTGTGATTAAGTCCACGGGGTAGCTAGCAGGAGTCGTGAAGACAGGCTCCTGAAGCAGCTCTGTGGAAGCCACGCTGCTTCTCTGCTGAGATGGCGGGGTAGCTTCGGGTGTAGCAGCTTCGGCAGGTCGCGCGCTGCGGGCCTCGTCTCGTTCCTCTAGCGCTTGTACCCTTCCGTGCAGCGCCTGTAGTTGGGTCAGCTCCTTTTTCTTCTTCCTCTCCCGGCGTTTGTCACCGCCTACGTCGGGAAATCTAGCCTTCCACGAAAGGGAGCCTGGCGTGCCTCGTGTCCGTCCGGGGTGCTCAGGATTCCCGAGGGCCTCTGTGAGCTCGTCGTTCTCTCTGTCCGGAATGAACGTCCCTTGCTGCGCCATTTCGATATACTCTTGAAGCTTCACGATGGGTGTGTTCAGCTACTCGTTGGTCCAAACACACTTCCCTGTTACAGGGTCCAATTTTCCCCCAACCCCGAAGAACCAAGTCCTGCAACGGTCTGGCCAGCGTCGCGTCTCTGGTTCGATCTCTTTAGCAATGAGGTCATTCTCAGCCTTGTCCCACAATGGCCGGGCTTTCAGGTAGCCACTTGACCCCGTGCGATGGTGATGCTTCTTCTTTGCAACATTTTTCTTGTTTGTCGTTGACATCTTCGCTGCTCTCTCAGATTTCTTTTTGGTGAAAAATGCGGGCCACTGATCTTTGATCTTCTCAAATCGGCCGATGAATTCTAGAGTCTTGTCTTGGTCGACAAACGATGATTTCAGCTCATTCTTCCACCTCCTGAATAGCTCGGCCATCTTCTTAAGGGCATAAGCCTTGATCATTGGCTTTTTAACTGGATTCTCCGGATCCTCCTCTGGCGGGAAGGTGAAATTTTCCTGCAGCGTGGTCCAAAGATCAGCTTTCTGCCTATCACTGACATAAGACACCTGAGAGTCTTTGTCCTTAGGCTTCAACCATTACTCGATGCTGATCGGGATCATGTCCCTAACTAGAACCCCGCACTGAGCATTAAATTTTTGCTTGGTCCGGAGGGGTTCAATCAGTTGGCCAACGCGATCAATTTCGACGATCGTGTACCTTTCATCCGTTCGCAACTTTCTCTTCGGGCCTTGTCTCGTTATCGAAGTGTTGCTCGATCTGGAGGGCTAGAAAATAAGAAAAATAAGAGAGTTAATATGTGTACATACCAAAAACAATTAATGCATCAATTAGCTATAGTCAGCACATGCTTAATTAATTAATATATATATATATACCTGGCTGGACTCCGTTCAGTCACCGGAGCCGTCATCATGGTGTCCTTCCCCCTCCGTTCGGTCACCGGAGCCATCATCACGGTGTCCTTCCCCCTCCATTCGGTCACCGGAGCCCTCATCATGGTGTCCTTCCTCCTCCATTGTTTGATCATCATCGTCGTGGTCTGCTTCTTCATCCTGTGTTTCCAGACAATCAGTGCATGTGACGTTGAGAAATGACAAGACGGCATCACTTACGTGTGCGATTATCTCCCCAACACCGCTTCATGTGCTTTGTCTCGGGGGTGCGGATCCATAGTTTCTGCAAATATTTACAACATGGCAATTATTATTCAAACATGACAGATCGATATATTAGTGGCAAACGTTGAACTAGCTCGCTAAGCACAATAAGGAATCATATTAGTGGCCTGGCCTCGACACTTCTCTAGGGTTTGGGGTGGCCTCGACGACAACGCTCTTTTAACTTGGTAAATTTGGGTGGCCTCAAGAGAGTTTGTCGATCGGGTAGGAGCGCGGCGGGAGGGGGTAGGAGACCAACATCATTTTTTTCTAGGGTTTGGGTGTCCTCGAGAGTTTTGGTCGAGCGAGAGGGCCGGGGGGTGCTCGCGTGGTATAAGTTATCACGGTCGAGAGGGGGTATATCGACAACGACAACATACGGCGACCCCTCGACCCTCGAACCCTCGGCGACCCCCGACCCCTCGGTGACCATCAGGGACGGGGTATATCGACAACGACATACCCGATAAAAAATAAGAAGACGAAGAAGAAATAAAAAGAGAAGAAGAAGAAAGGAATAAAGGAGAAGATCGAAGAAAAAAATAAGAAAAAAAAAGAGGAGAAGAAGAAAGGAATAGAGGAGCAGAAGAGAAAATGGAAAATAGAGGAATCTATTTTCCATTTTCTCTTCTGCTCCTCTATTCCTTTCTTCTTCTCCTCTTTTTTCCCCTTTTTTTCTTTTCTTATTTATTTCTCCTCTTCTTCCTCTCTTCTTCTTCTCCTTTTTATTTTCCTTCATCCTAAACTAAACATAAACTAAAATAATCCTAAAACTAAACGAAGTTATCGGGATGGGGTATATCGACAACGAAGAAAAAAAAAGAGGAGAAGAAGAAAGGAATAGAGGAGAAGAAGAGAAAATAGATTTCTTCTTCTCCTCTTATTTTTCTTCTTTTTTCCTCTTCTTATTTATTTCTCCTCTTCTTCCTCTCCTCTTCTTCTCCTTTCTTCCTCTTCTTATTTTCCTTTTTCCTCTCATTCTTTTTCTTCTTCTTTCCTTTCCTAGCTAGATATATAAAACTTTTATAAAAATGTAACTTTTGCATATATAAAAATTTTCACTCTACATTTTCGTACATATGAAAAAAAATTAAAGTTTCTATACAAAAGTGCACAATTTTTATGAACAAATTACAACATCTAAATTAACTAGACATCTAAATAAATATAACTACACATTCGAAATTTTCCTAATCTTAAAGCTAAACTAAACATAAACTAAAATAACCTAAAAACATGTAAAAACATCTAGCTAGGAACAGTGGAGGGGCCGGCGCCGGCGGGGCAGGGTAGGGGCGCAGGGGCGCGGGACAGGGGAGGGGCGCGGGAGCAGGCTGGTGCTCACAGGGGGCGGCGCGTCGGGGCCGGCAGGGGCGCGAGGGTCGATGGCGCCTCGAGGCAGAGGGCGTCAGCGGCAGCGGCGACGACGTTGAGCAGCCTCACGGCATCGGTGGCGGGGGCGATGGCGACGTTGAGCAGCCTGACGGCGTCGGTGGCGGCGGCGACGGCGACGTTGAGCAGCCTGACGGCGTCGGTGGCGGAGGCGACGGCAAGGTGGAGCAGGGGCGTCGAGCGGTGACTGCGACGGGGAGGAGCAAGGGCGTCGGGGGAGAAGAAGTGATGGATTTCATCGAAACTGCTAAGTGTTTTCTTGTATACCCAGGGCATTGGTACCGGTTTGTGGCACAAACCGGTACCAATGCCCCCTTTAGTCCCGGTTGGTGCCACCAACTGGAACCAAAGGTCTCTTTTCAGCAGCCCAAAGGGCGGGAAGCGGAGGCCTTTGGTCCCGGTTGGTGGCACCAACCGGGACCAAAGGCCTCGTGCTCCCCGTGGCCAAAACTTTAGTCCCACCTCGCTAGTTGAGAGGGGCGCGGAGTGGTTTATAAGTCCCACTGCCGCACCCCTCTCGAGCTCCTCTCGATTGCAGGCTTACGAGCCTAATTGTCACTGCTATGCCTGATGGGCCTACTGGGCCTTCTGTGGGCCTGAATCCTGGCCCATGTAGGGTTTCTAGTCGTATTCACGCCGTGGTGGCCCAGTAGTTGGCACTTTTTTTTGTTGCTTTATTTATTTTATTTTGTTTCTATTTACAACAAAAAACCTTAGTGTTGCTATTTTTATTTATTTTATTAAATTTTATTTATTTTATTAAAGTTTATTTATTTTACTTTTATAAAGTTTATTTTGTTTCTACTTCTTTATTTTATAAAAGTTTAATGTATTTTATTTTATTTTGTTTTGTTTCTACTTATTTATTGTATTAAATTTTAATTTGTTTTATTTTGTTTCTACTTATTTATTTTATTAAAGTTTATTTTATTTTATTTTGTTTCTTCTTTTTATTAAAGTTTATTTTGTTTCTTTCTACTTTTTATGTTTTGAACAGAAAATACTTTGATAATTTCAGTGGCATGAATTTTATATAATTTTAGTTTAAAAAATACTCGTCTGTTACAAAGGGATTTCATTTTTTTGAACTTATTTGAACTTCATACTTTTTATGTGTTCAAAATGCACCATTCAAAGTCACATCATCAATTTTCAACCCTTTCTGACTTCATTTGTTATTTTTCATGCATTTACTGATTATTTTGAGCTATAAGAACCTGAAATTGAAAAGCACTACAAATGAACTCTGAAAAGGTTGAAAGTTGGCATGGTATCATCACTTCACCCACATAGCATGTGCAAGAAAGTAGAGAGGCTTACGGCAAAAACTGGATGCACTTCGTGTACAAAACGGACAATCTCTTTCGAAGTATGAGAGTTTCATATGGAAACTCGTCTGTTACAAAGGGATTTTATTTTTTTGAACTTATTTGAACTCCATACTTTTTTGTTTTCAAAATCCACCATTCAAAGCCACATCATCAATCTTCAACCCTTTTTGACCTCATTTGTTACTTCTCATGCATTTACTGATTATTTTGAGCTATAAGACCCTGAAATTAAAAAGCACTACAAATGAACTCTGAAAAGGTTGAAAGTTGGCATGGTATCATCATTTCACCCGCATAGCATGTGCAAGAAAGTAGCGAGGCTTACGGCAAAAACTGGATGCACTTCGTGTACAAAACGGACAATCTCTTTCGAAGTATGAGGGTTTTATATGGAAACTCGTCTGTTACAAAGGGATTTTGTTTTTTTTTTAATTTATTTGAACTCCATACTTTTTCTGTGTTCAAAATGCACCATTGAAAGCCACATCATCAATTTTCAACCCTTTCTGACTTCATTTGTTATTTTTCATGCATTTACTGATTATTTTGAGCTATAAGACCCTAAAATTGAAAAGCACTACAAATGAACTCTGAAAAGGTTGAAAGCTGGCATGGTATCATCATTTCACCCACATAGCATGTGCAAGAAAGTAGAGAGGCTTATGGCAAAAACTGGATGCACTTTGTGTACAAAATGTACAATCTCTTTCGAAGTATCAGGGTTTTATACGGAAACTCATCTGTTACAAAGGGATTTCATTTTTTTGAACTTATTTGAACTCTATACTTTTTCCGTGTTCAAAATGCACCATTGAAAGCCACATCATCAATTTTCAACCCTTTCTGAGTTCATTTGTTATTTTTCATGCATTTACTGATTATTTAGAGCTATAAGACTCTGAAATTGAAAAGCACTACAAATGAACTCTGAAAAGGTTGAAAGTTGGCATGGTATCATCATTTCACCCACATAGCATGTGCAAGAAAGTAGAGATGCTTACGGCAAAAACTAGATGCACTTCGTGTACAAAATGCACAATCTCTTTCGAAGTATCAGGGTTTTATACGGAAACTCATCTGTTACAAAGGGATTTTATTTTTTTTTTGAACTTATTTGAACTCCATACTTTTTCTGTGTTCAAAATGCACCATTCAAAGCCACATCATCAATTTTCAACCCTTTCTGACTTCATTTATTATTTTTCATGCATTTACTGATTATTTTGAGCTATAAGACCCTGAAATTAAAAAGCACTACAAATGAACTCTGAAAAGGTTGAAAGTTGGCATGGTATCATCATTTCACCCACATAGCATGCGCAAGAAAGTAGAGAGGCTTACGGAAAAAACTAGATGCACTTCGTGTATAAAATGCACCATTCAAAGCTACATCATCAATTTAGTACATATAGCTCTCATGGATAGATAAGTGATCAAATTAATAAAAGTTCATCATCACATTAAAAACAAAGTACATACATAGTTCTCATTGAACAAAATATAGCTCTCTAGAGCATCTAGTTAAACCATACATTGAAACTATGTGAAACCTTTCAATGCAACAATAAATGCGATCATAATTACAACCAAGGTAAAAAATTGATCCAACGGCATAATGATACCAAGCCTCGGTATGAATGGCATATTTTCTAATCTTTCTCATCTTCAACCGCATTGCATCCATCTTGATCTTGTGATCATCGACGACATCCGCAACATGCAACTCCAATATCATCTTCTCCTTCTCAATTTTTTTATTTTTTCCTTCAAGTAATTGTTTTCTTCTTCAACTAAATTTGACCTCTCGACAATAGGGTCGGTTGGAATTTCCGGTTCAACTACCTCCTACATAAATAAAATCTATGTCAACTTGATGGGCATAATTTTCATAAACAATAAATGAACCAAATAGTTATAAAAGGTAATATATACCACATCCGAATCATAGCCAGGACGAGGGCCGACGGGGGCGGATACCAAAACCATCGCACTATATATGCACAAGCAATAATAAAAGTAAGAAAAGTAGACAAGTATCTATCTAAAGTAAGGATTTTTTTTTATTTCAGAAGAAGATAAGCGGCTCACCACAGTGGTGCAGGCGACGAGATTGGCGCGGGCGATCGACGGCGGTGAAGACGGGGACGGGACGGGACGGACCGCTAAAACTAGACAAATCTTGGGGAAAATGGAGTTTGGAGGTCGAGCTTCGAGAGGAGAGGCTTAACTAGCGTGGCTTGGGCATTTCATCGAAGACCTCGTGTGCATAGGAGGTGAGCTAGAGCACCCAAATGCCCTCTCCTCACCGGCCAGAAAAAACAGAGCACTGTGGAGTGCTTTGCTGCAGCGAGGGGGTATATATAGGCAGCTCATTTGTCCCGGTTCATGGCTGGAACCGGGATTAAAGCCCAGCCTTCTGTCCCGGTTCGAGCCAAGAACCAGGACCAATGTTTGTGGGCCAGGAGCGAGGCCCATTGGTCCTGGTTCGCGCGTGGAACCGGGACAAATGGGTCCATACGAAGCGGGACCAATGCCCACGAGGCCCCGGCCAGCCCCCTGGGCTCATCCATTGGTCCCGGTTCGTGGAAGAACCGGGACTAATGGGCTGGCCAGGCCCGAACGAAAGCCCCTTTTTCTACTAGTGTTGTCGGTGGCTCATTTTCGCTGCATCTCTGTAAACTGTAAGCACTATCCCTAAAAGAATGTAAATTGTAATTACACTCGTTGATCATATTAAGTAGAAAGAAATTATAGCTGCATTTGTTCATATTAATGTAGACTAAGCCTGATCCAGGAAATAGAAGACTTATACATTGATTGCATCCATTGATAAATCCCAAATGTGTGTGGGCAGGACTATCTTCGTGTTTCTATAATAAAAAAATAATAGGTGAGTGTCAATCTGTTGATGGTTCAGAATTTGACAAGGTTGAAAACCTATCAATCCTCTCCTAAATTTCTTTCTTTTTGTCGTTGGGCAAGGAGCAATCCATTTAGCACTTTCCGATGGGGACCAAAAGCCACTGGGCTACCAAGAAGTCGGATTCAGTTCAGTCCCGTTAGATACTTAACCCTTCCTCCTCTTACTAATACTACAGAATGTTCTTGTATGCCCAATACCTGGTATAAGCAGTGATTTCAAATCCAGAAGTGAATCGTACTAATTTCCTTTACGTAAGGCAAGGTTCAAAGCCCACGGAGCGGTAGGTCGACATTCCTTCTTCTTTCCAAGCTTCTGGCGGTATCTATACCTTTCGAGACCAAGCCCTGCTACAATTCATTGCTGGAAGAGACTGCTAGATTTCTTTTTCATAGTTCGCTTCAGGGTTGTAGATAATGCTCTATCAACTAGCGTTAGAAGAAGTCGTGTCCGTCCCGGACATCTGCAACGTCCTCTCACGCCTTTTTTGGGGGGACAAACAAAGATCAGGAAAAGACGGACCAAACCCATTCGGTGACTTTCGCGTTGTATGTAGTAAGATAAATATTTTTAATTCTTTCGACTTGTGGAAGAGACAACTGGGATGACTTTGATAATATGCGTTGGTTATACATATGTGAAAAGTCCCTCCCATCAGATAAAGAAGATTATGTGTTGTAAGTGTGCTTCATCATGACAACATTTCTCTTGATATTCTGTTAATAAATGTAGTTAGTTGTTTTGTGGAGTGAGATATGTGAATGCTGATCAAACACAACAAAACAGGTTTCCCTATTTTATATGTCTATTCGCTTATGATTTATTTTATTTAAGATAGTGCATATATTGCTATATTCTTCTCTCGGAACATGTACTCGTTCTAGCTTGTCAAAGGAGTCACATATTAATGTCACGGTGATATGAAAATGGGCAAATGGAATTACATCGATGAGGGAAGAAAAACAATCACGTGCCCGATGAAATATCTCGCTTCGAAA
The DNA here is from genome assembly GCF_003073215.2 of Triticum urartu. Lineage (NCBI taxonomy): Eukaryota > Viridiplantae > Streptophyta > Magnoliopsida > Poales > Poaceae > Triticum > Triticum urartu. The sequence continues at coordinate 50,026,489 of NC_053022.1, forward strand.
CTAAACTACACCTAACGCTGAGATTCAGAGGAATAGCTGACAAATCATGTGTTATGTTTCTGATCCTGGCGCACGTGCTACGCATCGAGTGTTGGAGCACAACAAAGATGCAGCGTGCATACTCCATTAGATCCATCTACGTCTTGAAAATAGGAAATGGAAGGAGGAAGGCACAAGTTACCTCTAGATAGAAAACGACGAACTGAAGGAAAAGGTATATATATATATATATATGTGTGGGGGGGGGGGGGGGGGAGAGGGAGGGAGAGGGGAGGCTGCCAGGAGGCGCCTCAAGTAGGCCGAATCTTACTTGGGGTCCTTCCCAAGTGGCGCCCCCCTGCCATATTTAACCGAGGGAGAAGGAAAGAGGGAGGGAGGGAAGGAAGTGGAAATCCTAATCCACACTTTCCTTTCCCTTCTCCCCTTTCCTTTCCCTCCTTAGGCTGGCCCATATGGGGGCACACCAGCCCCTTGTGGCTGGTGTGTTTCCCCTCTTGGCCCATAAGGCCCATATCTTTTGTCGGGGTGCCCGAAACCCCTTCCGGTGATTCGATATGTACCCGGTATTCTCCGGAACACTTTCGGTGTCCGAAATCATCGTCCTATATATTAATCTTTACCTCTCGACCATTTCAAGACTCCTCGTCATGTCCGTGATCTCATCCGGGGCTCCGAATAACATTCGGTCATCAAATCACATAACTTATATAATACTATATCGTCATCGAACGTTAAAGCGTGGGGACCCTACGGGTTCGAGAAATATGTAGACATGACCAAGACACCTCTTCGGTCAATAACAATAGCGGAATCTGGATGCCCATATTGGCTCCTACATATTCTACGAAGATCTTTATCGGTCGAACTGTTATGACAACATACGTAATTCTCTTTGTCCATCGGTATGTTACTTGCCCGAGATTCAATCGTCGGTATCTTCATACCTAGTTCAATCTTGTTACCGGCAAGTCTCTTTACTCGTTCCATAATACTTCACCTTGTGACTAACTCCTTAGTCGTTTGCTTGCAAGCTTATGATGTGTATTATCGAGAGGGCCCAGAGATACATCTCCATACTCAAAGTGACAAATCCTAATCTCGATCTATGCCAACTCAACAAACACCTTCGGAGATACCTGTAGAGCATCTTTATAATCACTCAATTAAGTTGTGACGTTTGATAGCACATAAGGCATTCCTTCGGTATCCGGGAGTTGCATAATCTCATAGTCGAAAGAATATGTATTTGACATGAAGAAAGCAATAGCAATTGAACTGAACGATCATTATGCTAAGCTAACGGATGGGTCTTGTCCATCACATCATTCTCCTAATGATGTGATCCCGTTATCAAATGACAACACATGTCTATAGTTAGGAAACCTTAACCATCTTTGATCAACGAGCTAGTCTAGTAGAGACATACTAAGGACACGGTATTTGTTTATGTATTCACACATGTATTTAAGTTTCCGATCAATACAATTCTAGCATGAATAATAAACCTTTATCATGAATAAGGAAATATAAAATAACAACTTTATTATTGCCTATAGGGCATATTTCCTTCACCGGGGGTGTCGAGTCCTATGTTTCGGGTGTTCGGACTCCCGCAACACCCTCCCCACCCCCAACTTTATCTGCAATTTGAGGGAGAAATCGCGTCTGGACCGCCCCATGGACCGATACAACTCGACGTTGGATGGCTTCTGCGGTCCGGACATATGCGAGCGGTTTGTGGGCCCGCCTTGGAGATGCCCTTAGAATACATATTGGATTTGAGTTAGAGATAAGCAGATAGAGATAGAATTAGTTTAAACATATCATGAATAAGGAAATATAAAATAACAACTTTATTATTGTCTCTAGGGCATATTTTCTTCACCGGGGGTGTCGGAGTCCTACGTTTCGGGTGTCCGGACTCCCGCAACCCCCTCCCCCCGCCCCCCAACTTTATCTCCAATTTGAGGGAGAAATCGTGTCTGGACCGCCCCGCGGACCGATACAAGTCGACGTTGGATGGCTTCTGCGGTCCAGACGGATGCGAGCGGTTTGTGGGCCCGCCTTGGAGATGCCCTTAGAATACATATTGGGTTTGAGTTAGAGATAAGTAGATAGAGATAGAATTAGTTTAAACATGTATTGTCTTGTCTTGTATTCCAAGGCTCTATCCCCTCATGTATCCTATATATACTCCATAGAGGATCATATCAATATAACATAATATTTAGCCATCCTACAATTTCTACAAAACTGACTTGTCTATTTTGCGGAGAGTGTGAATCTGTTCAGCACCTTCTTTTTTAATGTGTGGTAGCGAGAGACTATGACCTGCTGTCGCTGATAGTTTTCACTTACTGTTCCTGATAACATGATTGAACTTTCAGCCTTGTGGTGTGTTAATAATGAAAAGTCAGTTGTTGGGATTGCTTGTGTTGCTGCCGTTTCGAGCCTTTGGACTATGCGTAATTAACTCTGTTTCCAGGGCGTGGCATGAACAAGCATTCAAGTCGTCCTGGGCAAGGTGTGTGCCTTGATTCATCGGTGGAAGATCTTATGTGTGGCCGTGTGGCGGTCAATCGGTTCTGCTCCGGCGCCGAGCTGGTTCGGGTTGCCCGGAGATGAAGGCACGCGCCGGTGCGAGAAGATACCAGGGGTGTTTTGATGCTCAGAACTCATTCAGGCTGATGGAAAAAATTTGCTGACGAGCCGACGAGGCAAGTAGTCTTCTCCAGACTCACATTTCTCTAGCACAAACTACATATCTGATATGTCCAGAACAAACCTCACAAAATAAATTTCTGGCGTCGTTACAGACATGTAATAATAAGACAAAACAAATTACTCACAAAAAAAAGAGACAAACAAACAGTGACAACAGCAAGCACGATATGGATCAAAACGAGTACAACACATTAAAAGTTTGCATGCTCAACTTGTAGAACAAGCTCCACTGCCATATTCAGTGGTAATGAACAACTGCCTTGAAAGACCAGAAACTAAGGACAGAAGAACGAGCCTATGTTGCCATATCTTTTCTTCATCCCTGGAAAACAAACTTGGCATGGTGCTCGATATTGGTGCAAAGATGCATAAACAAATACAGTACTGAACAGTAGACATGCGTGCTTTTCACTGCATTTCCAAGGAAAATAGGAACATGACAACACAAGTGAACTGCTTTTCACTGCATTTCCAAGCACAAAGTTTTCAATTGAATAAAATCTACTCCCTCCATCCCATAATATAGGTCAAAAAACATTCTACATTATGGGACGGAGGGAGTACAAAAGAATCATACTTTGGTGACATCATGCCTCAGTTTTACAGCATCACGTTCTATACATCCATCGATCAAAACTTTTGCAGTTGCAGATCGAAGAATTCTCAAACCCCTTTTTGAGTTCTTAGATCTAAAAAAATCAATTTCTTTGTAGTATTTGTACCACTTTTGTTTTGCTTAGCCTAGAATTCCTTCTAGTATCTGTACAACATAAAGAACCCTTTTTTCTAGTATCTGTACCCTTCGGAGTCTATGAGAAAAGGCCAAGTCACTACTCACTCATAGCTCCTGAATTCATTATCTTCTTTGTTTCTTTGCTGGAGACGAGCCATCATGCTCAACTGTGTCAGCAGAAGCAAGACTGTGCAGTAAGGAGGCGACATCGCTAGTTCCCTCAAGCTTGTATCGTGCAAGAGACCGTTTCCTCCCAACAGTACATGGGAAGTATTTATCAGTCTTGAGGTCAAACTCGATGCTCATACGATCTGTTTGCCACCCCTCCTTTCCCTTTCTTCCCGGTTCAGTTTGCACAACGAAGTCGAATAAGGTATAGATGTCTTCATCCTGAAAAATGGTGAAATATCATTCAACTTTGAGTTTGAGCATAGCTACCGACTAAATCACATGACTAGCAGCACAAGATTGAACAGGAGAGAAATGGGTTCCCACTGGATTCATAGGATACAGTATTCCAAACTTCATATAATAATGCATAAATCCTGAATTGTTGGTTATACATTTGTTGACTTAGGAACGTGGCAAACACATGAAAACAGAAATCTGAATACATATTGCAAAACTACCATATCATTGGAAGTTGATTTCTCTTCTACTAATTCCATTTTCTAACTATGATACATCCACAATAGTTGTCTCACTGAATTGTTCACTGGACCTTTGGGTATGATTCTTACTGTGACATCAAAAAATCATTTCTGTTGTTCTGCAAAATCTCAACTTAGAAATATAGAATAGAAAGTGGAGAACCGATTTATTACTAAGTTGAACCTTTGTCTTCTTTGTTTCAAAATAAATTGTGTCTTGCTTTCTGTTTTCTACTTTAACCGTTGTGACTGGGTGGTTTCTTGATTTTTACTCGAAACATCATTATTCATCTTCACTTTTTGATAGGTTTCTGCCTTATGAAATTCAAAAATCTCCTTTGACTCCAAGCATCATTATTCATCTTCGCTTTTTGTCCTGTCTCTTTCTATTCAACTAAATTTACATAAAAAACAACACAGTAGAGAAAAATTCAGGAATTACCTTTGCAAGGAAGTGGCCAATGCACAAGACATAATCGACTGGAGTGGTTATGATTTTCTTGCGACCTAACTCGTGCATAATTTTATTAATGGCATTACCCTGGGCAAAAAAATAATCAGTTTATACAACATAGCCAACAAGCAATATGTTTGATCCTTCTATTTACAAAAAGAAAGGATCTGTTTAGAAAACACAGCTAATAACCATTATATTCCATCCTTGTACCTTCTTTTTCTTGCATAAAGAATAACCAATAAATCATTCCTGTTTCAATTAAAGAACAACAAGGGAGCTGACCTTGGTGACTCCCACAGGGCGCACTTCAATTGACCGGCTGCCTTGAATAACCTCACCCCTTTGATTTGACAATGAATATGCCCCCAAGTGCTGTAGCATATCATTTGCCTGATTTGTTCCAAACTGATCACCTGTGGAACATTTGTATGAAATTAGAAACATAGACGTTTTGGTTTGTGTTGATACAAGAATCATGAATGTAAACTAAACACTGACCTGCATATTTATAGTTCCACGCAAATGATTTGTCACGCAGTTCACAGTAAGACTTTGGAGTTCTTTTAGAGAAGTATTCAAAAACTTTCTGGAAAAGAATAGCATGCGTCAGAAGAGTAAACACAAAACTGCAACAACAGAATACAGTTCACCAAGTAGATGCACCTTTACAGTGTCATGGCAGCCAATTTTCAGGTGCTCAGGTGTGGTGATCCAATCTTCACCAGTTTGTCGTACGAACATCCCATTCTCTGCTGACAACCACATCTTAAATTCTCCGAAGTTCTACATGCAGGAAATGTGTTTGTCATTTTCAACCAGAGATTTGACGATACATAATGTAAGAGGCAAATAAGAATCATTAAGAGGTTACTTCATCGAGAACACTTTTGCCATGACCACTGACAACAACCACAGTTGTATCCTCATTATCACAAAGGGTTTTCAGGGCTCCCTTCAACCCAGGGTCCAACTTGAGTGTCGTGTTCCCAGTTTGGTCAGTAGCCCTTGTCTCAAAAGATTGGACCTGTTCAGTCAATGTCGCATTAAAACCCTGTATAGAAACACGGTTAGTAGCAGCACTATGGACTAAACAAAGTTATACCAAAGTGCACCAAAAGTTATTGACGACAGAACAAACATAAATCATAATCTGAAGAAATCATCACAAGATGGCTCAAGGCATGGAAGATCAGTTCATCAGTACATCTTACTTCACTCACAAGCAAAAAATCACTACACATTTTACAGTTCTGTTTCCTGAGGGAAACGCTATTGTGATTACGTGCATCTAGTTTGACATATTATAAGTTTTCTTCTTGAAAGGAAAGCAAATGAGGGTGCCCAGCTAAACCAGTCTATAAAACTCGTATAAGACTATAATATGCAGTGAGTCACCCGCTATTATTTTGAATAATTTCTAGACATGGGGCTTAACCTTAACTTTCACTAAAAAATGTACCAGTTGGCTCGCCATGTCTTGGTTTTCTTTCAATACTTGATAGCAACCCCAAGTTACACGCACACGTATGCTTATGCATGCACGCACACGTGTGTGTACTCTAAATAAAAAAGGCACAATGTAAGCCTTCCATTATTGTTGATAGAAGATGATGGGTGCAACAAACACGACAACATTAAACAGTGTGTATTCACAGGTTCCTTTGAAAAAATGTCAGTATCAGAAATTTTTCCAAAGAAAGAATGAAACGACCAAGTAAATTTATAGTGGGAAAATTAAAGAGAAATGTTGCAATATTTACCAATATGAGCAAACGACTTTTGGATTTCGCGTATTGTTCAGCTACTTCTTTAATAGGGAGTCCAATGACACTTTCTCCTGTTCCTAGCGGAGCTTTAATAACTGCATTCGTTAGCTCCCTGCAGGAAAAGAAATACTATAATTGAAGTCCCAAGGGTAGTAAGAATAATATGTGTAGGGCAAAAAAGAAATCCAGTCAACTGATGAATACTAGTGTTCCAAACTCCACACCAGATTGTAAAGCATGCGCTCCTTACCAGACATAGTTTTCTGCCCAGTCTTGTGCAGTGTGTGCTGACACAATTTCATAATTATGCCTGTGACGTCGCTCCCTTTCACCAGATGGCATATCCAAAGCACATTTTATTGCGTTTGCTACTTCTGCAATATTCCATGGGTTTACAATAATAGCACCAGCGCCAAGAGATTGCGCTGCCCCTGCAAACTGAAAATAGGAATAACAGCAATTCATGTGACATTGACCCAATATTTCAAGAAAAAGGGAAATATGCAACATGCAAATGTATAGTGACCACATCAGCACCAGAAGATACCTTCAAATATCGGTCAGGTCAAAATCAGCTTACCTCACTCAGTATCAGAACACCTTTATTTGATTCTTGACAGGCAACATATTCATAGCTTACAAGATTCATTCCATCTCTCAGTGATGTTATCAGAGCCACATCTGAGCAACACAGAATAGATTCACAATTACAACAGTACTAGAACATAATGATATAAGTGATAAACACAAAGGAGATATTTACAAGAAATAGTACCAGTGATTGCATAAAGAGCACACAATGCCTCAAATTCAACGGTTTGATCCTGTAAGATAAACAACGTCAGAAAAAAGTTTACTTATATTTCGGTCGTAAATTGTAATAACACAAAATGCCCAAAATTAACATCTTTACTGTAGTTGTGATGATTAAAATGTATTTTGATACAAACATTCACTAAGTACTAGTCCATTACAAGAAGAATGTAAACACTGGTCCTTAATAAATCAGATATAAAATTTGTGTGCATAGGGGAAGGGGACGAACCAGATATATAATAGGGTAGGTTTTAAATGTTCCAAATTTTCCATTTACACGTCCAACCATTTCATGCACTTGACTTTTCAGCTCTTGATCTGCTCATATGAGTAAATAAAACATTAACAAACATGGAAAAATAATTATGCTAAGTGCAGCTAGTCCTGTGGTCTAGAAAGAGAAGCATTATCACTAGAGTTTTTCCAAATATTTGGTCACATTTCGGATGAACTGCTGGATGCCATGAGTGTTTTTGGCAGAAATAATTATGCTAAGTGCAGCTAGTGGTTAGTACTCCCTCTGTAAAGAAATATAAGAGCTCTTAGATCACTAAAGTAGTGATTTAAATGCTCTTATATTTCTTTACGGAGGGAGTACATGATAGCAAAAGTTAAATCTGAAGACTAAAAACTGCCTATATTGACCATCCTATGCAGCTATGCCTAAATGTTAAATCACCTTTCTTTCTTGGTAAAAATACCAAAATGATGTAATTCTGCTAATCAATAGTCAATCAGTGTAAATACTCCACTTGTGGATGCAAAATTAAAAAATATCAACTATTTATGTGATATTAGAGTATTGGTCTAAAAATAAGAGAATAAAAAAATCTCTATGTGTTGAAAAATATATAATTATTACGCATGTAATCTTGTTATCTTCAGACTTGAGACCCTTAAACCTTAATCAAGCATTTTTTATCTTGTCACTAGAAAGTACTAGTACACATGTTCTAAAAGCATAATATCACACTGTACTGGTAATAATTATAAACTCATTCAAGTAAGAAAATATTCAGCATCTCAATCCTACAAGTTATTTGTGTAGGGGGCATTAAACAATTATAAACAACCCAAGAAATGGACCTTACATTCAGGTACGTCAGTTCTAGTTGGCACAGCAATTTGCACAAGGACCACTTCAGATTCCCAACCCTTGTTCTCCTCAAGAAATTTCTCATAGGCCAATAACTTTTGCAGAAGTCCTTTAATCATGTCTAACCGATCAACACCAAGCATTACCTTTCACATTGGCAAACAACAATGAATGGAAATAACATAAATTGTTGATAATCAAGATGTGTGTACGATTGCCAAACAAAATTAAAGAGCCAACTATTGAGGTGATACAAACATCTGGTGGTATGACATTTTGTTTTGCAGCGCATGAATATATGTCGACGACGATTATCCATATTGGGTTACACAAAGCCTCAAAAACAACTTAGAACTATAGAAAGTATGTTCATACCTTTCGACCAGCAAAAACTGATTCGAAATCAGTTATTTTCACTTTGACTGCATCACGATCCAAAGATTCTTTAAAATGCTGAGCGTCTATCCCGATCGGAAACTAGGTATTTTAACATAGTGAGTATTAAACAGAATCAATTCTTGCATGTATAAACAAATAATTTCAAATCTTCTGAATGGTGATAAGATTCGGATATCATGATGAACAAGTCAGCATGTACAACATGATAGTTGATGTTGTATTAACAACATTGGAAATCATCTTGAAAGTTTCAGATAAGATAATAAAATAATAAAAATTGAAGTTTCCATACGTACAGCATCCACTTTAACAATCCTTTCTTTAAACTCAATGCCTCCAAGGCGACCCTCAAGACCCAGCAGACTGGTGCAAGCACTCACAAAGTGCCTCGCATACTCGTACGTATGAAACCTGAAAAAGGAAGCATGAGTACACATGAAAGGATCCCTGCACTATAGGAAGTTGATACTTCCTATAAATTATAAGTGGGATTAAATCACAAGGTTCAAATAAGTACTGGGCATAAATTGTGTGTTTTGCCACTGCCTAGCGCCTAGCTCGCCAAGGAGTTACCAGGCATTCCATACACACTTTAAAGATTGGGTGCTGGCAGCACTGGGAGGGGTTGGAGAACAGAGAAGAGAGACAATATCACTACAGGGGAAAATAACTTTGTGAGGACCAATGCACACCTAATGATAGTAAACAACCACTACATTAAGACATGCAATTTGATTGGGCTTATGTGCAAAACCTGGTGCTCTCCCTGGTGGAGAGACACGGAGACTTCCCCCCAAGGACTACATGGTATCCTAGCCCACCCTAACCCATTGCTGTTCATGTTCCCAACCGTCGTGTTGCCACCATCTCCCTTCCTGCATCACCCTAGGAGCAAACAATAACAACCTCATCCTTGAAGGCAGGAGTGGGGACTGCACTGTCTCGTGGCTGGACTTATGTGGAAGCTGAGCTGCTAGGAAGGAACAGGTGGCTCTCCAGAACCCAAACAGCACAGGTCATGTTCCCTTTGCTCACTTGGGTTGCTGTGTACTTGGGATGCTCCCTTGCTATCCTTTAAACCCAAATCGCTATGATCCAACTACTGCCTCTTTCCTAGCTAATGTCTGAATTTCAGTAGCAAAAAATCTAGGAAGTGGAGGGAGATGACTCACCCCACTAAGTCAGCTTCAAGCACAGCCTGCAACAGCTCTTTGCGGTTCGGCAATGCCTGGTAAACCTCAGATGAGGGAAACGGTGTGTGCAGGAACCAGCCCACCTTCATGTTCGTGTTGAACTGCTTCAATAACTTGGGAAGTAACATCAAATGGTAGTCATGGCACCATATGATATCCCCTTCCTTAGAGATTCCGCACACAGTATCCGCGAACATCTGGTTTGCCTCAGTATATGCCTTAAGCTGTGACTTAAAGTCTTTTGTCTTATTGACCTTGTGCCCCTGTGGAAGCCCCAAGTAATGGAAGAGCGGCCATAGAATGTTGTTGCAATACCCGCTGTAGTACTGGTCCATTAACTCCTCATTCAGGAACACAGGTACGCACCTCTTAAAAAACAGAAACAATGTTGATTAACCCAACCAAATCACCACTTACGCATCTACAACATCAAAGACTACATGGGTTTGTGAGAATTTAACCAACCTTCTTAAATAGCTCATTCTTGATGAATGTTTGGTCGTCGTCGTCGGTGACGCTGACGCCAGGCCAGCCGACAAACATCAGTTCCTCGTCTTTAACACCTGTGACATCACAATTCACAACATTGCTTCAGAATCATGACTCACAGCATATCACATTGTCAATAAACAAAATAGCTTCTGATTGAGGGCTCGGATCACATCATATAAAAACAAAAAAAACAACATCATGGGGGCTCACAGCATACAAAGCTCAGATAGGGCATAAAACTAGCATGCGGGGGTTGGATACATCCAGATGCGCGAAGATAGGTATCCCATACGCATCAGACTATTTTCTATTTTCTAGAAAATTAAGTTAACAGATACCTGTGGGATACAGCCCCCATATCTTTCTAATACGTTAAAGCCCATACAAACAACAACACATGCCCCTTCCTCGCTTCATTCTCACACACCCACACCTCCATCCTGACCTAGCAGCGGACTTAGGAAGAGAAACAGTGCTCTGGTGCTCCACTCAGCAAATCTAAACGACCTTTTCTTACCCATGGTGAGTTTGAGATTCTGCCGTGTGTCCTTGCCTGTTAAAATAGGTCTTCTCATTGTCTACTGCTATATGTGCCTCACACGGATGTGCTAGCAAATAATCTAGGCGATAGGCCTTTGCGGAATCATGAGAGATTATAGACAGATGCAGGACGTGGAGGAAATGGTTGACTCTGATGTAAGTATTGTACATAAGAATACAGAAGAAGCTACAACAGAGTTCAAGCACATTTTCTCAAGATATCCAAGAAGGGGATCACATAATGCCCTCATGTGACCGACAGCTTCAAGTTGAACTTGCAGCAGCTGAAGAAAATTAGGATCATATTTATGGTGCATTTTCCATGTTTCTATCACCTTAATAGTATTCCTAAACTGCCATATTATTTTCATATAATCACTGATCTATGTACTAACTGCAGATATACTAACACATCACCAGATCTGCGTTTATGAAAAATGGACATATCACCATATTCGTATCCTGCCAACCGCTCACAGCATATCGCATCGCCAGAAAGAAAAACGTGAGGGTTCTCGGTCAGGGGGATTACCCAGCATATAGTATCGTGGCAACCTAGCACAGAGCTTATCGCATCGCCAGAAAAAAGACGTGGGGGTTCTCGATCAGGGGGATTACCTTGCAGAGCGCTGACGAGACCGCCAGAGCTGCTCGGAAATTCCCACTTCTTAACCGGGTCGCGCTTGGCCGTGACGGGGAGCCGATTGGCCACGATCAGTATGCGACCTCCCGGTCCTAGATGAGCGGAGAGGCGGCTGGCGGGGACTTGCGCCGTTGATTCGAGGGGCCCGTGGAGCGCGGTGGCGGGCGAAGTGCCTGGACCGCTAGCTGCGGGGGTGCGGTCGGCGCGATCCGGGGAGCCTGAGACCGGAACGAGGCCATGGGCGGACACCGCCGGGTCCTGGGGCTCGCCCGAGTCGGTGTCCGCTGCGCCCACCGAGGAGGAACCTGGAGAGGAGGAGGAAGTCACGAGGCGGCGCGCGGTGCCCCTCTTCCGCAGAATCCTCTCGAGGAGGAACTGGGTGGTGGCCGCGTCGGCGCCGTAGAGCGCGGAGGGGTCGGCCGGCACCGCGCCATGGCCGCCGAGGTCGCGGAGGAGGCAGCGGTTATGCGCGACGGGCGACCCGGCCGCCTCCAGCGGCGGCGGCGCGTGCAGCATTCCGCCGAGCAGTTGGCGGGCGACGGCGTGGGGGTGGGGAGGGGTTTGGCTTTGCCGCGGCGGTGGTTGTGGGGCCCGTCTCCGCGGCGCAAACGCAACGGCTCGTCTCTGTATATACCGTGTTCTGGAAGAAACGGAAACGAGACGCGCCGCCTAGTTTCACAAATGATTGTTACGCGATTGGGTAAGGGTATACAGTGAACTATTGGTGTGGGACCGACTTGTCAGTGGCTGGGTTAGCCGCTGATCTGGTGTGCTGTTACCTTACGCGTGGTTATGAGCTGGGAGGTTGGAGTTTAAGAAACATTTTTACGTGATTGCTAGAGAGGTGTGCTAGACCATCTGCTGTGGGACCGCTATGTCAGTGGCTGGGTCTCCGCCCGTTCCAGGGTGATGTTATCTTACGTGTTATTATGAGCTGGCCACCATACTTTGTGAAAATAACCATGCATTTTTTACTTTTCCTTTTGCAGAAAAATAGAAACAAGTTGTTTCTAGCGTGCCTGTATTTATGTTCTGTTTTAGTTTTCTCGAGCAAATCAAGATTGCTTTGTTGATACCCAAGATAGATTCTCCAGAACTGGTAACACAATTTCGCCTTATTAGCCTTTGCAATGTGTTATACAAAATAATTTCTAAGATGCTAGCTCAAAGACTGAAAAGTATCCTGCCAGAGATTATTTCCCCTATCCAAAGTGCTTTTGTGCCAGGACGGATGATTACTGATAACATCTTGATTGCATATGAATGTGTGCACAAAATCAAGAATAAGAGAGCTGGACAGACGGGATTGTGTGCAATCAAGCTTGATATGCACAAAGCTTATGATAGGGTGGAATGGTCTTTTCCTGCGTGATATGATGCTCACACTCGGTTTCGATAATCAGTGGGTTGAGATGATGATGGCATGTGTGAGCTCTGTGAGATATAAAGTAAGGTTCAACTCTCAAGAGACATATTCATTTACTCCAGCAAGAGGTATTAGGCAGGGGGACCCCCTTTCTCCCTATCTATTTCTCTTATGCGCAGAAGGTCTTTCTAGTTTACTGCAGTATGAAAAAGAAGTTGGTGGCATAGAGGGAATTAGAGTGTGCAGAAATGCACCGTCAGTATCACACCTTTTATTCACTGACGATTCTCTTATTCTTATGAAAGCAGATGTTTTAAATGCGGCTTCCTTACAGCATGTTCTAGATACCTACTGTCATAGCTCGGGACAGATGGTGAGTCTGTCAAAATCAAGTGTATTTTTTAGTCCTAACACTCCGGCCACATCAAGGATTGAGATTTGTCAGGAATTACATATTGATACTGAAGCATTGTCTGACAAGTATCTGGGACTACCGGCAATGGTGGGGGCTAATAGAAGCGACGGTTTCAAACATTTTTATGAAAGAATCAAAGAGAGACTGAAGGGATGGATGGAAAAGCAATTATCTACAGGGGGTAAAGAGATTCTTATTAAGGCGGTGGCCCAAGCTATCCCGGTGTTTGCTATGTTAGTGTTTAGCCTACCTAAAGGGGTATGTAAAGACATCACCGATTTGATTGCCCAATTCTGGTGGGGTGATGACGACGACCACAAAAGAATGCATTGGTACACCTGGTGGAAGCTTTGTTACCCAAAAAATGAAGGAGGGATGCTTTAGGGATCTCCACTCCTTTAATCTTGCCATACTATCGAAACAATGCTGGCGTCTCATAACCAATCCAGAGTCTCTTTGTGCGAGGGTACTAAAAGCGAAATATTTTCCCAATTGTAGTCTGCTCCATGCTACATTGAAAAATGGATCCTCCTTCACTTGGCAAAGTATCATGAAAGGATTGGAAACTTTCAAATTGGGATACATTTGGAGGATTGGAAACGGTGAGAAGGTGAATATATGGACTGATCCATGGATCCCAGGGAGCCCGGATAGAAAGATTATTTCAGGTCGTGGTCATACTCTGCTCAATTCTGTTAGTGACTTAATCGATCCTATATCAGGGACATGGGATGAAGCACTGCTTCGAACAATTATGAATCCGGTGGATGTTAGGCGAATTATGCAAATACCGCTGAGTCACAATGCATTTGACGATTTTATTACATGACATCCTGACCGCAGAGGGATATTCACAGTACGATCAGCGTACAAAATACAGTGGTATCGGACTTTCGGGACACACACAAACATGGCTGAATGCCCAAAGCAATCCCAAGCTCCGGAAGTGTGGACTAGACTCTGGAAACTAAATATACCACGTAAAGTTTCGATATTTTGCTGGCGTGCTCTTCATGGAATCATCCCTCTAAAATCCACACTAATGAACAGGCATGTGGGATCGAATGGTGCTTGTCCGGTTTGTCATGGAGCTGCTGAGGATATAAAACATCTTCTTTTTGAATGTGTGACGGCCAGAGAACTTTGGAGAGGCCTGGGCATATTGGAAATTCTTGACGAAGCTGCAACGGTGGATCGCTCTGGTTCGGTAATATTGGAGCATTTACTGTTGGCAGAGGATAAGCCGGTTCCGATGAAGCCGAACTTGGATATTAAGCAAATTCTTGCTATTGGTAGTTGGTACCTCTGGTGGACTCGTCGCCAACACACTTATGATGGAGCAACACCCCCGACAATGAGATGGCCTATGTCTGTTCTAGCAATTGCGACAAGCAAATGAGAAGAACAGGGTGATAAAGGAACAAAGATGGTTGAAACCCGGTCCAAAATTTGTTAAGTTAAATGTAGATGCCTCCTTCTATGCGGATGAGGGTGCTGGAGTATCGGCGGCAATCCTTAGAGATGAGAAGGGTAATTTTTTGGCAGCTCAGTGCAAATATATTCAGTATGCATCTGATGTAGTTACCTCGGAAGCTATGGCGATGAGAGATGGAGGCAGAGTCAGATTCTTCAATTGTTATTGACTATTGCTCGGGACAGACTGCAGCAGTATTTGCAGAATGCATTGACGTGTCTTTGTCAACTGGGAAGGTTATCTTTAAACATTGTGCTCGTTCTTCGAATCAAGCAGCGCATGTGCTAGCTAGTTACTGTTTTCGTAATAAGATTTGTAGTTCATGGACTGATGAGCCCCCGGCTTGTCTGGTTTCCAAACTCGTAAACAATGTAATTCCTATTTGAAATCAATAAAGCTAGCCATGATGGCCTTCTTTTAAAAAAAAAGATTGCTTTGTTGGAAATTGATAATACTCCCTCCGTACCATATTTAGCACTTGAAGTGCTAAAATGACACATATTATGACATAGAGGTAGTAGTAACATGTTTTTTGAGGGCTTGTGTACTTTTTCAAAGTCTAATTAAGGACCTAAATCATCACAACTGGATTTCTATTAGAAGTTGTTTACCACACATACCATGTGGTAACCAATAATAATAGAGTCAATTACATCATAGGTGTTTAAACTTGGCAAGAAAACAGATATGTGGTGACAGAACTTGGCTTCGTGGGTGCATATACGGTCAGAATCGAGTTTGCATACGTACTAAGCGCTGACGAGACGTGCCAACGAGGCACGGGGCCCTTTGTCAGTGGCTGGAAGGCGCGGGCAGAGGCGTGTGGCCTGTCTATTTGCGACGAACCCGCTGGAAGTTTTATTTTTGACACGAAAAAGACCCTGCAGAGGCTGGATTAGTGAACCAAAACCCTGCCTCTTCGACTGCCTCGCCTCGAGTTCTCCTCCTGATCGATCGTAGGCGACAGCGGCGGCGGTTGGGGCGACGGCGTTGGTCGGCGGCTTCGACGACGATGGAGCCCCGTCAGCGAGATCCAGGGGAACCAGCCCCTGTATATGATGTGCATGCCCTCGATTTCTCTCTCTGCCACCTCTCACTCCCCTGTTTATTCTAGGGTTTTTGTCAGTTGGTCGAATCGATGGAAATTTTGTAGTTAGGTCTTGATTTCGTCCGTGGGTGCTTGTTTAAAGCCGAGTTGTATGAAACCCCCTTCACATTCATCCATAGTGCCAGTTCTGTACATGGTTTCTCCTGGGTTAAAATGGGCTCTGTTTTGTGAACGTAAATATTGAGATATGCCTCAGAAATTAGCCACCTACAAGATTGTTAGAACATGTTTGCTCCTGTGAAAACATTGGATGTGGGTACAGAAGTTTGTAATTTTCATGAATTATACGTCTATACTTAACTGAATTTTTCGACAGTAGCTAACT
The DNA here is from genome assembly GCF_003073215.2 of Triticum urartu. NCBI lineage: Eukaryota > Viridiplantae > Streptophyta > Magnoliopsida > Poales > Poaceae > Triticum > Triticum urartu. Next base: position 50,042,686 of record NC_053022.1, read on the forward strand.
GAATTTCTGAGTTTTTCGACAGTAGCTAACTGAATTTTTCGACAGTAGTTAACTGAATTTTTCGAGAGTAGCTAACTGAATATTTGGACAGTGGTTGTGGGTACAGCAGTTCATCAAAAACTGTATGTGCAATCTCTAGAACGAAATTATGCTTATGCTTTTCTCTGAAATTATACTGAGTACAATTGAATTTTTGCTGTCAAAAACTGCATACACAAATTGCATTTTCTGCATTTGTACTGACTGAAATTTTGCTCTGTATAAACTCTGTATACACACTGAATAAGCAGAGGCGAAGCCCAGCCACAAGCGGCAAGCACAAAACACCAAAGAAGAAGAAAAACAAGTCGGCAGAGATCGCCAACACAGCCAGTAGCCCTCCATGTTGCAATATCTTCTCTGAAACTGATGCCTATGCTTTTCTCTGAATTTATAGTGAGGAAAACTGATTATTTGTTGCCGAAACTGCATACACAAAAAAATTGGGGGATCTGGGATTCGAACCAAAGATCTGTTAGTGCAAGCCCGACACATGTTACCAGTAGGATGTTGAAAGGAAACTGACTAAAAATGCACAGTATCGCTTCTTACCACGTTCAGCAATCTTCAGTTACCGTTGTGCTCTGCAGGGTCTTTTTCGTGTCAAAAATAAAACTTTCAGGGGGTTCACCGCAAATAGACAGGCCACACGCCTCTGCGCGCGCCTCGCTGGCATGCCTTGTCAGCGCTCAGTACGTATGCAAACCCGATTCTGACCGTATATGCACCCCGAAGCCAAGTTCTGTCACCACATATCTGTACGCCACAAGTCTCAACACCAAAGTGAATTTTCTTGCCAAGTTTAGACACCTGTGGTGTAATTGACTCAGAAAGACAGAGACCACACATGACATCCAACATTAATGTTGTATTATGTTTCTAAAATGCCGTAGTCACCTTGAAAGACCACAGGCTTTGGATAAAGATACTACCCTAAACAAAATGCACATGTACTTGAGACTGTTGTTTGCAAACTCCAGCCCTCCAAATGAAGGTGCACTGCATTCATTCGAACAAGGAGCCTGATGGTTCCTTGGTTACAATGTACACCACAAGGAAAAAGAAGAAGAAAAACATGCAAAACTTTAAGATACACGCCTGGAGCTTCAACTCAAATAACCATTAAGATAAAAAAAATGTTGATCATGCATCAAGTGAGAGCCCTCTTTGCTTTCGGGCAAAACCTGTGAACATGCGCATTTGAGTTGCCTCTATAGATCCTTTGCATATGAGAGGTGTTTTGTGTGATTGCAACCAGTCATATATGTTTGGTGTTTGAACATATATCATGATATATCTTGCTGGTAATGTTGTGCTACCATGGAAAAAACGTAGGTAGGTATGATTCTACCATCTCACTTTCTTGATGAGTTAAAATGTCCATATTTGTTAATCCCAGTATGAGCTACAGATTATATTTTATAGGTTTCCATGTTAATTCCTACAGGTTTGATACTGATTTTAGCCTATAACTCTTCTGCTTTTAACCACTGGTTTTCTGGTACAGTGATTTACAAGGGCGATGCTTTGGTGCTATTGTTCATCGTTTCCATGTCCCCAAAGCAGTGCCTTCATTTTCTCTTTATATCGGCTACATGTTTGTATGTACATTTGCACTTTTCCTTGTTTTATACATTTTCTCAGTGCACAACTAGCTTGATCAGGCTCGTGTAACTGAGAAACCGAGCTTCAGGGAGATCCAAAGTCGTTTTAGAGGTTACAACACGATAATGGCATTCATAGTTTCCACCTTGAAGCAGTTACACATTTACTATTTTCTGTTTGTTGAGATTTTTTTTGGATTCCTATATATGCATTAAAAAAAATAGTGAATCTTTTGCTGCATTTATTAGAGCTTAAGGGCTAAATTTATTCAGCTTTGTTACTATATCTGAGCATACATATTGTGAACAGTATCATAAGCTTTTGGGGATGAAATAAACCCAGTATGATATAATTTTCTCTCCTTGCACTGATTTTCTTTATCTGAATTTACAACAAAATTTTGGCAGCGGAAATGGTCGATGGGGAGATGGCCCGCCTCTGATGCAGCTGGAAACGCTGCTGGCACTCAGCCTGGACCAGCACATGGCGGAGAACCAAGCTGCAGAGGTTCGCTGAATAATTTTCGCATTTGATGTGTGACATCTGTAACTACTACTAGAGATGTATTACTAGATGTTATCACTATGTTGAAGTTCTCTTAAATTCTAATGTTCTGTCCATGAGTTGGGTCACTTCGGGCGTTCTTGTTGGTAATATACTGGTGCTTTTTGTGTAGGATTATTTGATGTAGCAAGAATGGTAGTTCTAGGCCAGGGCAAAGAATGGATAGGAAAATGTATAGCTGCCTTATTAACCAAAACTGAATACTGAAATGAGGATTTTTGAGAGTTCAGATGAGATAGTAACAGATCTGGCTGAGTATATCTCGCAAGTTTTATAAATCTCTGTTAAAGAAAGTGGATACTTCGCTATTGTCATGTCTGGAGCGCCACTTGTCTGTTTTTTGGGGTAATGATTTTTTCTATTCTTTGCTAGCTATATGCCATTTTTTTTGCACACGAATTTTCAATACAGTATGCATTATTGTGTCTGAAGTATCCTGTTTTTAATTTATGACAAGGAAACTTTGTGAAGCGACGTATATATCCTGCTCTGATGAACGTGATGTAGCAAAGAACCATGCAGACAGTATTATGACCTGATGTTTTAATTTATAGGACCGAGGCTTCTTCTTTTGCCGTACGAAAGCGAAGCTGTACCGGTTTGCAGTGCAAGGAGCGGGGCACGGGTACATGAAGCCTGGATGTAATCTGCTTTAAACTATTTTTAAGGGAATGCATTACAGCATACAACAAGTTCAGACCAAGAAAATTGGTATTGCATTTGGCCTCTTGCATTTATTCCTTGGGCTGGTGGATGGATAGGAAGTGGGATTATATAAATGCAATATCTGAATGCAATGATGCACCTAAAAGTTAGGCCTACCAATCGTTAAATATGCATAGCTGACTGGTTTCGCTATGCTCCGATTTTTGGCTTGCCCTGATTGTCGATATTATTTGTCTCATAACTTAATTGATTTCTTGGTTCTCACCTAGGAATTTTGATTCTCTCAAATCTAATGGGAAAAGTTCATTGCTTACTGAAGAGGCATATGTGCTAACGGTGACGATCAGTAGTAAAGTATCTTTATGTTTTCATGCATGGATTTTACTTTAGTTCATAAGAAGATTGTAATGTTCTAAATTTTACTTTTAACATATAAGGATAACTCAGCCGTGAACATTAAAAATGAGCAAACAAGATTCTGGCTTTGGAGTCTAAGCCGGTATTCACTTGAATGTGTAAAGTTTTGTGTTTCTTTTCTTCAATAACATGTCTATTATATTTAGGTTCACATATGGGATTTCTCTTTATATCATCGTCAGTGTGGACCATGTTTGACAGCAGCAGCCCATAGTTTCTTGTCATTTTCGTAGTTCTTTTTTTTAATTTTCACCCGGGGGGGGGGGGGGGGGGGGGGGGGGGCCCCCCCCCCCCCTGAATATATTACCCAAAAAAGGACCACGGCCCTGAGTATACAGATGCATAGATGTACAAAGCAAAAGAGGGGGGGGGGAGGGGGGCGAGGCCCGAAACTACTCAAACCCTAAGAACAGATAGCCAAACATCAATATGAGCGCGGTCACCGGGGAGCAGCCTCGCCCGCCAGAGAACGGCATCGTCGCGGCAGGCTTTGAGGGTGACTGCAAGGGACTGCCGGTCATTGCGGAAGACGACCGCATTCCGACGTTTCCAAAGCCTCCAGCAACAGAGGAGGATGAAGGGAGCGGGCGACGCCCCCCCCCCACAGCGGGAGACGCGTCCAGGTGGTGGATGGACTCCACCGTTCCCCCTTCTGTCGATATGCCGAGGCATCGCCAGAACTGTGCTGCAAAGGGGCACCTGAAGATGAGGTTGTTCGCAGTCTCAAGCGCGGCCGAGCAGCAGGGACACCCAGCCTCCGCCACCGTCAGGATGGTTTTCCGCAGGAGCACATCCCTCGTATGAATGCGAGCCAGAGACAGCAGCCAACCGAAGAACGCAACGCGCGATGGAGCCCGGGACGACCAGAGGAAGGGCGTCGGCGACCACTCTATCCCCCCGAAGCGGACTAGGCCGTAGACCCCCCCGCGACGAGATTTTCCTTTTCGGTCCCGAGCAAAGGACAGCCACCCGGGAATCATGTCCATCCAGGGGCGGCACCCCCTCCATGAGTCACTACACGGCGGCGCACTCGCGCACCGCCATGGGGGTGAGTCGGGGTACGAGAAGAGCACGGACGCCGCCGCGACGGGCCTCCCAGACCGACACCTCTCGGCGAAGCGCATGCGAGAATAAGGCGGGGAAGGCCACGATGAGCGCCCCGCACGGAAGCCACCGGTCTTGCCAGAACGACATCATTCTGCCGTCCCCCACCTCCACCCTCGTAAGGGCCCGGTAAGCCGGCAACAGCTCGAGGAGGGACTGCCAGTGCTCGCCCGGGAGGGGGGATCGTCCGGGAGCCAAGAAAGACCCACCTCCCATCAGGCCCCAGACCCAACAGGCCCACCGAGACGGCGCCCCGGAGTGCAGCCTGTGAAGCAGCTTGAGCAGGAGGCAGTCGTTCTGATCCCTGAGAGACCGGATGCCGAGTCCTCCCTCGGCCTTGGAGCGGCAGACGCGCTCCCAGGCGACAAGGCACTGAGCTCCCGAGGCCCGGTCCGCCACGTTCCAGAGAAACGCCCGGCGCAGCGCATCCAGGTGAGCCAGGACCGCCCGCGGAAGGCGCATGGCCGCCATGGCGTACGTGGGGATGGCGTCGATGACGACATTGATCAACACCAACCGGCTAGCCGGCGAGAGCAGCCGTGCCCGCCACCCTGCCAGGTAACGGTCTACCTTAGCAAGCATGGGGGCGAAGTCTTCAAGCTTGAGCTTGTCGGACGAGAGAGGCAAGCCAAGGTACGACTGGGGGAAGGACCCCACAGTGCACTCAAAGGACGCCAGGACAGAGGCGAGAACCCCGCGCTCGACGTTCATCGGGACGAGCGTGCTCTTGGAGAACTTGATGACGAGGCCGGTAGCCGCCGCAAAGAGGTCGAGGATGATCCGAAGCCGCGTTGCAGCCGCGGGGTCAGCACGCATGATGATCAACGTGTCATCCGCGTACTGGAGGACCACCACCGGCGCCCCTCCCACCAGGGGGTGACAGAGAGCCCCGTCGCCCCTGATCATGCGCTGGAGGATGTCCGCGACCAGGAGGAACATGTATGGGAAGATGGGATCTCCCTGGCGCAGCCCGTTCCGAACCGCAAACCAGCGCCCCGGCACGCCGTTGAGAAGGACCGCGGCCTTGGAGGAATGGAGGATGAGGTCCATCCAATCACACCAGAGAGCCGGGAACCCCCGGACCTCCATGATCCGGCGAAGGCTTGGCCAGGCGATGGAGTTGAACGCCTTAGCGAAATCCAGCTTGAAGACAAGCGTGGGCGCCCCCCTCCGGTGGCAGCACTGCACCAACTCTTCCGCATAAACAAAGTTCTCCGAGATGCTGCGCCCGGATAGGAACCCTGACTGATCCTCATCGATGATGGCCCCGATCTGCAACTGAAGCTGAGAGGTCAGCCCTCGGCAGAGGATTTTCACATCACCGTTCTGAAGCGAAACTGGACGGAAATCGCCAGGGCCCAGCACTCCATCTTTTTTCGAGAGCAGGGCAATGAGAGCAGGGTTGATCCCGTCAAGTGATGCCATGCTGCGGTGGACGTCGTCGAAGAGGCGCTGCAGGTCGTCCGTGACCGCCGGCCAGGCGGCCTGGTAGAAAGCAGGGCCGAGCTCGTCCGGCCCCGGCGCGCTCGTCCGGTCTAGGGCGAAAACGGCAGCTCGGATCTCCGCCCGGGAGAAGGGAGCCACCAGGGGAGCGCCGTCCACCCGGGGCGCCGCAGCGTAGAGGGCAGCCAGGTCGAACCCCCAGGTGGTAACCGGGGCTCGACCCAGCAGGGTGGAGTAGAAGCGACGCAGCGCCGCCTCCTTGGCCTGGTACGCCACAAGCTCGACGCCATCCACCGCGAGCACCCGGATGGCGTTGCACCGACGACGGTGGGAGGCGCGGGCGTGGAAGTAGCCGGTGTTCTCGTCCCCCTTCGCCACCGCCCGATACTTCCCACGCTGACACCAATAGGCCGCCTGCCGCGCAACCGAGCCCGCCAGCTGCAGCCGGGCGTCACGCCGCAGCTCCTCTTCGGCCATGGAAAGCTGCTGACACTCCTCCCAGAAGTCTATAAGGTCAATCAGAAACTTGCAGTTGTTATCGAAAACATGAACGAATTTGTGTTGTCATTTCCATACCTTGGCAGCAAACATGAGGCATTTCTTTTGACGAGCAAGGCGGGTCGCGGCGCAGGGGGAGCGGGGGACGCGGGTCCAGGAGGGCAAAACCACAGGAAGGAACCCAGGGTCCAGTAGCCATGAAGTTTCAAAGAAGAAGCGACCGGCAGGAGGGAGGCGGGTCGAGACGGAGACTAGAAGGGGGAAGTGATCAGAGGTGATGCGGGGATAGGATGCGAGAGACGAGTCGGGAAATAACACGTCCCAGGCAGCATTGAAAAACGCACGGTCCAGCCGCGCAAGAGTGGGGGCACACGTTTGCTAGACCAAGTGAACAGACTGTCAGAGAGAGGCAGCTCATGCCAAGCCAAAGTATTGATCATGGAGTTGAACGTGCCCACGCGCCCAGCATCGAATCGGTTGTTGTTTTTCTCCCTCGGGAGACGGATGAGATTAAAATCGCCCACCACAAGCCATGGCCCGTGGACAGACGAAGCCAGGGCAAGTATATCGGCAACGAACGCCTCAGTGAGCGAGTGATCAGCCGGGGCGTACACGTTGGTGACAGAGAAAGCTAAGTAAGAAACGGTAGATGCGAGAGAGACGGTGAGGGAAAACGCGACTCGGCAGAGGAGACCCGAGACAGGAGCCGGGGATCCCAAGCAGTAACTATGCCACCGCGAGAGCCATCTGCATCCTTAGTGACGAAATCAGAAAGGGGGCTAGGCAGGAAGGACCGGTCTTTCTGAGTGCCAAGCGTCGCAAGTTTGGTCTCTTGCAAACATGCAACAGATGGGACGGCCGAGGAGAGGGAGTTACGAACGGAAAAAAATTGGGTGGAGACGGGCTGCAAACCTCCTCCCGTGCGTACCCGCTCTAATCTAACGCCACCTGTCCCTGCTCTCCATCTAACGCTAGCCTCTCATCCGCCCCTGCGCGTATGTTTCTCGGCTCGAGTACCTCGCATCGGCTCCAGGAAACAACCACGCGGCTCATATCAATCACTTCCGCAATAATCGGAATTTCCATGGCTGAGCGATCGGAGCCCTCTTCTCCAACACCACGCGATCGGACTGGTGGGCGTGGGATCCCTGAGTCGGGGATGGCCGCACCATGCCAGAACGCCTCGCCGCCCTCTCTCTCCCATGGCTGCATCGGCCCGGAACGAGAGCCATGGCCGCCGCGGGTCGTGCACCCGCTGCGTGAAGTGTTGCCTCCATCGAGAAGCACGGGAGTCACCACGCCGGAGTCCGGCACTATCGCCGCCTT